>NC_066338.1:3019740-3073779 GCF_022539315.1 Serinus canaria
GCACACGCCCATGTTCTTCTTCCTGTTCAACCTGGCCCTCAGTGACCTGGGCTCCATCTGCACCACTGTCCCCAAAGCCATGCAAAATTCCCTCTGGGACACCAGGAACATCTCCTACTCAGGATGTGCTGCACAGGTTTTCTTCTTTCTTTTCTTTATCTCAGCAGAGTTTTCCCTCCTGGCCATCATGTTCTACGACCGCTATGTGTCCATCTGCAAACCCCTGCACTACGGGACCCTCCTGGGCAGCAGAGCTTGTGCCCACATGGCAGCAGCTGCCTGGGCCAGTGGCTTTCTCTATGCTCTGCTGCACACAGCCAATACATTTTCCCTGCCCCTGTGCCATGGCAATGCCCTGGGCCAGTTCTTCTGTGAAATCCCACACATCCTCAAGCTCTCCTGCTCCAAATCCAAACTCAGGGAACATGGAATTATTGTATTTGTTGCCTCTTTAGCATTTGGTTGTTTTGTGTTCATTGTTTTCTCCTATGTTCAGATCTTCAGGGCTGTGCTGAGGATCCCCTCTGAGCAGGGACGTCACAAAGCCTTTTCCACCTGCCTCCCTCACTTGGCTGTGGTCTCCCTGTTCCTCAGCACTATCATATTTGCTCATGTGAAGCCCCTCTCCATCTCCTCCCCATCCCTGGATCTGGCCCTGTCAGTTCTCTATTCCGTGGTTCCTCAAGTACTGAACCCCCTCATCTACAGCCTGAGGAACCAGGAGCTCAAGGCTTCACTGTTAAGACTAATCACAGAACAGTTTCAGCAACATTAAACTGGTTGCAAATTTCTGCTAGTCACATGTAATAAAAGTAATCTTTGATAGTTCTCCTGGTTTCGTTTTTTTTCCTCCCCTGTGTTTGAGTTTCTATTATTGTTCCTTAACCTAGGCAAATATTCGTTTCATTTCTCATTTTGTTTCTCTCAAAAAGTCCTGTGTTTCCAGACTGTGTCAATGAAGAGCTGTCCTCTTAGTGGCTGTAAATGAACTAAGAGATCTCCCAGCAAAGTTTTCACCAGAGATCCCCCTTCTGTTGCCTTCTCTGGAGCTGCAGCAGCAATGTCTGTGTGCAGAGCTGGGGGCAGATCAGTGCTGGCACAGCAGCTGTGCCCAGCAGCAGCAGCCCTTGGTGTCACCAGTGCTGCTCCCATAGCCCTGCCCCTCTGCCCTGGTGGCCCCGGTGTTGCTGTAGGGCCTGAGTGCTCTCGGGGCCGGGCACAGCCCTGGGGGTGGCAGTGCCAGGGCTGCAGCAGGGACAGGCCATGGGCACTGCTGGGGCAGCACTGACACCTCAGGTCAGGCCCTGGGGGCTCCAGGCTCCTTGCCCAGGCTCTCTCAAGAACACTCCCAGGCCAATGCTCAGCACAGAAAAGCCCCGTGAGCAGCCCCAGGGTGGCCGTGGGCAGGCTGGGGGCAAACAGCATGGCTGGGGCTCTGCAAGGGCCCTGGGGCAGACAGGAAGGAGCAGCAGAGCAGGGGCTGATCCATCCCCAGTGTGCTGGACAGCCCAGGGCAGCGTCCCAGAGCGTCCTCATGGAGCTGCCAACAACATCCCCCCTCTGCAGCCCTGGCCTCTCCCCCAGCTCACACAGGTGCCCCATCCTTGCAGGCACAGGCACGGCAGCACTGGCTCAGCAGCCCCTGTTTGCATTGCACAGAGCAGGTGGGAGCACCTCCATGCTGTTGGTGTGAGGACATGAACCTGAGGGAGCACAAATGCCATCAGCCCCTGGGGCCAGGAAGGGCTGAGGGACACCAGGGAAATCACTCAGGTTTGTTGTGGCCTCTGCAGTCAGCCAGAAAGTTTGTTCCCATGAGCTGGGAGTTTCTTGTCCCACTGCAGACGCTGTTGCTCAGAGCCAGGCCTGCCTGGCAGCCACCCCCAAAAAGCCCTGAGCATTTCCTTTTGTTGGGCCTTGGATCCAGCCTGTCCAGGTCCCTCTGCAGAGCCCTCCTACCCTCCAGAACAACACTTGCAGCCGACTTGGTCAGCACAGTTCCATGAAGCCCTGCAATGTCACAATGGTCTCTGTGATTCCATGAGTCCATACATGTTCACAATGGCCCCTTTGTTCTATGGCACCCCTTGGTGTCACCAAGTCCCTTGGATCCTTGGGTCCCACACTGTCACAATGGACCCTTGGTTCCATGAGGTCTCACAGCAATGCTCTCCTTGGTTCCACAGTGTCCCAGTGGCCTCTTGGTCCCAAGGGGCACCACCATGTCAAACATGTTTCCTTCATTCCATGAGTCCCTGAATAGCAACACTGGCCCCTTGGTTCCATGTGGCCCTGCAGTGTCACAATGGCCCCATCATTGCTCAAGGTCCTGCAGTGTCACTATTGGTGTAAAAGAAAAGGGCAAGGAGACCTGCTCCTTTTGGATGCCTTTATTAAGTGATCAGCTCTGAGAGGGGGCCGAGGGGTCGCGCACACCGCCACTGCTCCCTTTGGCGACGCAGAGGAGGAGAGAGAGACAGTTTTGCTTCGCAGCAGAACTGGGGCTTCCGTCCTCATGGGCATGCCTAGGAAGACAGCTCTGGCTCATTGTCTAGGGTCCTCATTCTGGTCCAGTTCTAGTAAAGTCACGGTGACACTTAAAATCTTGCTGATAGAGTAGGGGAACTTTCTGTTGATATGGCTCATAGCTTGGTTTGTTGAATTTTTCTTTGTTTTTAAGGTTCTTTGGTTTGAGTTCTTAGAATGTCTCTTCATGGGAATGTTATCGGGCGCCATCTTAGGGAGCAAGGGAAGCACTTCCCGACGGGGGCAACAAAGATATCAGTAAGGTAGGGGATTAAAAGTTTAACCTTCAACAACTGTTAACATTCTTAACTGTTACAATTTTAAGTTATCATCTAACACTTCTAATTGTATCAACTTACGAACGTCTTCTTAACAGTTACAGTTTCAACTTAACATTTAACACCTCTGATTATATTAACTTCTGAACTTGTTCATAACAACTATGGCCTCCATGGTTCCACAAGGCCACACAGTGTCACAGTGGTCCCTTGGTTCCATGAGGCCCCAGAGTGCCCCAATGGATTCCCTGGTGGCACAGTGTCACAATGGACCCCTGCTTACAAAAGATCCTGCAGTGTCACAAGGGACCCTTGGTTCCACAGGGCACCAGAGGGTCACAGTTGTTCCCTTATGTGCTGGTTTTACATTAATTGACATTTGGTGAGGAGGGAAGAAGCCACCCACAGAAAGGATTATTCTGAGAAGAGCTGCTGAGAGCTTCCTCTGTGCCAAACAGCACCAATCAGTGACTGCTTTTGAAGAATGACACCTTGTAAAAACACTAGAAAGCTGAACACGCCTCTGTGAATGATCATGTTCAAAATGAACAAATCCCAGAAAAAACTCTCCCTTCTGGCCCGGGAACAGGTAACAAGGTCAGCCTGGCTGCCATCTCAGCTGGGCCAGGTTGGGTAGACCCTGCTGGGGGGCCGGGCCCCTTCTCGGGGACCCTGCCAAGCCCTGTACTGGCAGAACTGGGCACCAGCAGCTGCCAGGCAGGGGGGAGGGGAGGCCATCAGCCCATGGCATGTTCCAGCTGAGATCTCAGCTGTTTCCCCCCTCAGTGTGGCCACTGCATGAGATCATGTGGCTGAGGCCAGAGGCTGCCTTGTAGCCCACACAGAGAGTGGCCCCGCGCCTGGCACTGAGCACAGCAGGGGCCAGAGACCGGCCTGCAGCTGATCCTGACACAACCCCAGGGCAGCCTGAAAAATCCATCACCCTGATTACTTTGGCCACTGCTTGGAAGGATCACATGAACATCTGCAGGCCCCAGGAAAGAGATTAACTCTTTCAGTGCATAGATAAGGCTTACAGACCTTCAGTCCTCCCTCGGGTGAGAGAAAAGGACAGAGTGAGAACACGTAGAGAACAACATGAGACATGAAAATCAGTAAGCAGAAGTCCCAGATGGGAGGGTTGAGGAGATGCCTCAGTCCTGGGCTGAAATCCTCTTTTAAGGCTATGGAGAAAATATAATTGGTACATCACTGTCTTTTTTTCCCTGTAACTCATTGAAAGTATGTGACGATTAAGTGTTCCAATTGTAGAAATGAGCAAAGGCATTTATGCTAAAGCAAGCAGATGCTGAAGTAGCTGTGATCCCGTGAGAAGTTTTAACACACAGAGAGAGGAGTGATGAAGAACCTTTTCCCCAAGGGAAAGAAGAAGAAGGCCTCTGTTCCCAGAGATGAAGATGATCTCAGAAACACATAAAGAGAACCATTGCTCTTGAACAGCTCATCCTTAAAATAATAGCTCATAAATGAACATAGCCCACAAATACAGCTGTGGGAAGGCTGCAAAAAGATGGGAGAGACTTCACGATTCCAAATTCCCAGGAGCTGCTATTCATGGAAATTAAAAGCCACGAGAGAACTGTGTACTTGTAGAGAAGTCTCCACTAAATGACAAGAGGGACTCCCCTCCCTAAGTGAACTGAAGAAAGACCATTCTAGAGGTGATAAACTGACTGAACTGTTCCGGTACATTCTTAGTGGGAAAGAAAAGGTTGTAGAAGGGAGGAGAAATGCTTTAAAAGTTTTATTCTGATTCTTATTATTTCTTCTTTTAGTTCCTTTTAATAAAGTTTTCTTTATATACTTTTAAAGTTTAAAGCCTGCTTTACCTTCCTCCTAATCCTATCTCAGAGCAGAAAATGAGTAAGTATATTCTAGTGGGGGCACTGGCATTTAGCCAGCACTGACCCTACCACACTTTAGTTCCATGAGTCCCTGCAGTGTCACAATGGTCCCTCAGTTCAACAAGATCCTACAGTGTCACAGTGACTTCCATGGTTCTGTGAGGACCCAGAGTGTTACACAGGACTCCTTGCTTCCATTCAGCCCCACAGTGTCACAATGGGGCCTTGGTTCCATGGTGCCTTCAGCACACAGTGTCACTGTGATCCTCTTAGTTCCACAAGGCCCTGCAGTGTCACAATGGCCCCTTGCTTCCCCAGGGCCCTGCAGTGTCACAATCATCACAGAATCACAGAATTCACCAGGTTGGAAAAGACCTTGGAGATCAACAAGCCCCACCTGTGACCCAACACCACCTTGTCACCCCAACCATGGCACTCAGTGCCACATCCAGTCATTCCTTAAACACCTCCAGTGACGGTGACTCCCTGGGCAGCCCATTCCAATGCTCAGTCACCCTTTCTGTGAAGAACCTATTCCTAATGTCCAGCCTAAACCTCCCATGGTGCAGCTTAATGCTGTGTCCTCTTGTCCTGTCACTGTTCCTTGGGAGAAGAGCCCGACCCCCTGGCTGCACCCTCCTGTCAGGGAGTTGTAGAGAGTGATGAGGTCTCCCCTGAGCCTCCTCTGCTCCAGGATAAACAACCCCAGCTCCCTCAGTCTCTCCTCACATAACTTGTGTTCCAGACCCCTCCCCAGCCTTGTTGCCCCTCTCTGGACATGCTCCAGCCCCTCCATGTCCTTCCCAAATTCGGGGGCCCAGAACTGGACACAGCACTCGAGGTGTGGCCTCACCAGTGCCAAGCACAGGGGAAGAATCACTGCCCTGCTCCTTCTGGACACACCATTCCTGATCCATAGGAGTGCCAGGGGTTGGATGGGGAAATGGGGAAATGTTGGGATGGGGGTAGGGACAAAGTGTGATTGATTGTCAGCCATGAAGGGGCTTAATTTTCATATCTGTTCAGACTGCATTAGGAGGTGCAGGGGATCAATATCAACTGGGGATTGCTGGTATCTTTAAATAGGAAAAGAAAACTAAACAGGAAAAAAAATTGTCTGCAAATTCTTTTCAATACAGTAGATTCACTTTGAATACACTTCTGCAATCTGTCTAATTAACCACAGAGGAACGGAAGACTTGAATTATTCCCATGGGCTTGTCTGGTTTGGGTGTTTGGACAAATGTTTATGAGCCTTTGTCACTGAATCTCTGAGCTGAAGAGCTCAAGAAAGAAGAGGCTTCTGGACTAGTAAAATTCATCACCAACCTCCAAGGTGCTGAGGATCCATTCTGATCTGAGCATCAACAAACAGAAATGGGCACATCTTTGTGGCTGCCCCAGCTTTGGGATGGGCCCTGGGCCTGGAGCAGGAGCAGCTCCTGAGGGCCCCAAGGCCGGGGCTCTTGTGCTGCCCTGGGCAGATGGGATGGCAGCAGGGGCTGCAGAGCTCTCAGGATCTCCTGCAGAGGAGAGCAGGGCACCCAGGCAGCCTCCTTTCCCTTGGCCAGGCACCTTCCCCATGGTGGGGCTGAGTCCTGTGGGAGCTGCAGCTGCTGCTGTGCCCTTGCCAGGGGCTGAGGCCGTGGGGCAGTGCCCAGAGCAGCCTGGCCTGAGCAGAGCTGTGGGGCCAGAGCCGGCTGGGCTGGGCTGGGCAGAGGCCCTTGGTGCTGCCCAGAGCTCAGGGCAGCTGGGAGAGCTGGCAGGGAGCTGGGCTGGGCTCAGAAATCCTGGCCCAGAAACCATCAGTGCCCATCTCAGCCTGGATGAGTGTGCAGGGGCCAAGAAGAGCAGCCCAGGGTCTGCAAGTTCTCTGTGTGGGAGCTGAGCCTGTGAGCCCTTGAGCCCTGCCAAGTGCTGGGGCTGCACCTCCAGCTCCAGAGGAGATGGGACAGATGGGAGCAGAGACAAATCATTCCTGCTGCATTCTTTCTTGTGTTTGCTTGTACGGGTGACCTGGATCCATATGTAGAGGAGGTGTTTTGTGTCAGATAACACTGGTAGAGTGAGAAGAATAATGCTATGTAGCTGAAAATAATTTTTCATGCATAAAACACAATGAGGAAAAAAGACATATGATCAGAAGAGCATCTGAGTTTTTCAGAGGTTGAGAGACTCATTGATGTTCCAGTAGTCAAACCTGCTCTAATGCGTTCCTCAGGGCTTCCTTGAGATAAGAGGTGACCACAGAGGCCAAGGCCAGCCAGAGCTTTCTGTCCTGGCAGCTTTTGTCTGGGAGAACCCTTGCAGATAGGGAATTTTTCAGGGTGAGTATCAAATTTGGCCATGGGGAAATGGAACGATGGATGGTTCTTTTTCCATAGGAGGGAAAGCACAGAGCCCCAGTTCTCTGGGGGCTGATGAGAGGCAGCCCTCAGCATTCCAAGATCAGCTGGACCTTTCAAGTGGGCCCTTTGAGGCCCAACCAGCCAGACCTATTTCATTTCCCCTTGGTTCCATGAGACCCCAGGGTGTCACAATGTTCTCCTTGCTTCTGCAGGGTCACAGTGGCCCTTTGGTTCCCTGGGGCCCCACAGTGTCACAATGGTCTCCATGATTCCATGGGCCCTTGCAATTCCACAATGCTCTCCATGGATCCACGGTGCCCCCAGGATCACAACGGCCCTTTAGTTCCACGAGGCCCTGGAATGCAGCAATGGCCTCTTGGTTCCACAAAGCCCTGCTGCTCCACCCTGGCCCCTTGGGACCATGTGGCCCAGCAGAGCCAAAGTGATGGCCTTGGTGCCACAAGACCCCACAGTGTCACAATGATCCCTTGGTTCCATGGGACCCCACAGTGTCACAATGGTCTCCATGGTGCCACGAGGCCCCACAGTGTCACCTTGGTCTCCACAGGAAGAAAAGCACGGAGCCCCAGTGTTTCCAGGGCTGATGAACTGCAGTCACCAGACGCCAAGGACACACAGACCTGTCTGTCCTGGCAGCTTTGTCTGGGAGTAACCCCTGGATATTTGAAATTTTGAATGTTGAATCCCAATTTCAACCATTTGTGCCGGGAGAACAAAGCCAGTTCTTTTCCACAGAAAGGAAAGCACGGAGCCCCTGGGTTTGGGAGGCAGGTGAGAGCTGGCAGTCAGGAGGCCAAGGCCAGCCAGACCTGTCTGTAATGGCAGCTTTTGTGTAGGAGCAATCATTGGATATAAGATCTCTAGAGGTGTAAACCCAATTTCAGCCATAGGCACCTGTACAAGAAGGATGGTTTGTGGAGAGTGCAGTTCAGACCTGGCTGTTAGAAAGAGGGCACAGCCAGATAGATTTATTATGAATAGACAGCATGAAAGACGAAGGCCGGTTCAGAGGCAGGATGTCCTTGTGAAGTGGGAACTATGCGAAAAGTAACGAACTAGAGGAAGAAAGGAGAATCTGCACATAGCTAGCTAGCTGCAAAGATAAGCAAGACAAACTACAGGAATGCCAATTAGGGAGGAGTTGACCTTTAGGAGCTGACCAATAATGAGCTTGGCTTTTGCAATATGCATGAGGTCATTATAAAATGTATTTAACCAGAACTATATGATCAATAAACGAGTTTCGCTGATGAACCATCTGGTGTCCACGTCTCCCTTCATCTGACAAATGGTGACCCCAAACGTTGACCCCTGCGTCTCGAATAAAAGAAAACAGGGGAGGACGTGCCAGTCCTCAGTGAAGTAGCGTTGGGTCCTTTAGCAGCGGGGACGGCGTCCAACAAAGCAAGGAGAGGCGCCCCCAAAGGCATATAGGTGCTTTGGGCCATACGTGTCACCGGAGCCTGAAAAGATGCAACAGCGCTGACGAATAATGGAAAGACAAGTGGCATATGATTTATTTACAAATACCCTAGAAAAGAAAGGGTTAAAGGGAGTAGATCTTAAAAAAGAACTCCCGGGATTACTAGCATGGGGATATTCAAAAGGTTGCTTTGTTAACCCCCACACAGTGCATGAGCTAACTGTATGGAAAATGTTAGGAGATTTATTGTGGGATGGTGTTTTAGACGATGATAAGACCTTGAAAAAGTTAGCAAAGGCTTGGCGTGTTATTTATAACTTTGCTTCAGCAAGTAACAGAGCAAAAGGCAGCGGAAAAGGCAGTTGAGGCTTTCAGGAAAAATCTAGAATACGGAGGGGAGGATGAACCGTTAGCCCCAGGAATAACTCGGGTGTCGATTCCTGTAACGCCATCTGCCCCCCCTGAAGAAGGTAATAGCCAGACAGAGCCAGAAAGGCTTGAAGGTAGTAGCCAGACAGAGCCAGAAAAGCCTGAGGGTAATAGCCAGACAGAGCCAGAAAAGCCTGACTTAAGCAGCCAGATGAAAGTGGTCGTGTGGCCAGGACCCCCAGAATCCCCTCCACCTCTAAATGAGCTGGAGCCTGATCCTGTCACTACGGCGCAGAGCGACCTGTGGGAGGAGATGGCAAAGCAAAAGAGGGAGGCTTGGAGTAAGGTGGCCCGAGAAGGGTTAACGATGGGGGATGAAGACATGATCAAGGCCGCAAACTCAATGGCTTATCCAGTTGTTTACAATCCGGTATATGATAATCAAGGGCAGCACATCCAAACTGATGCTGGTTATTCCCCCTTAGATTGGAAGCTTTTAACAGAACTGAGGCAGACTGTCAGTCAGTATGGGTTTAGGAGCGAGCCAGTGAAACAGATGCTGGACTATCTGTTTAATGCACAGTTGCTAATACCAAATGATTTGAGAGGGCTTGTGAAGCTAATGCTTACACAACATCAGCAGCTACTATTTAATGCTCATTGGCAGGCACAAGTACAGCAGTCACTCTTGATTCAAAGGCAACCAGGAGATCCACTCCATGGAGTGACTATGGAAGAGTTGTTAGGGCTAGGTCCATATCTATGGATGGAAGCGCAGCTATTACTGGGTCCAGACAAGATAAGGGAAGCTATGAGGTTGGTTAGAGCTGCTATGGACAAAGTACAGGATACTTCTGGTGTACCAGCATATATGGGAATTAAGCAGGGGAGAGAAGAATCCTTTGGGTCATTTATTGATAGGTGTGCAGCTGCGATAGATCATGCTGGGATTCCAGATTACAGGAAAGGGGCAATGTTAGAGCAATGTGCCCTGCAGAATGCTTCAGATGCTACAAAGTGAGTATTAGCTAAGCATTAGACAGAATGGCAAGTCAGCCGGTAGGCACACAAGCATTTTTAGTAAAAGCTATAGAGCAGCTAGGAATAGGGTTACAAAAGCAGGCAGCATCATCTCAAGCACAGGTGTTAGCCGCACTTGTTCCTCTTCAGGGCTCCGGCACCAGGCACTACCTCTGCTGATCGTCCAGGATCATCCATGCGCTGCCATCGATGTGGAAGGAGCGGTCACCTGAGACGAGCCTGTCGGGCTACTGGAGTGTGGTGTCAGCAATGTCAGTCTGGGACGCATAATTCTTCCGCCTGTCGCCGGAGGTCGGGAAACCCGTTGCGGAGCGCGAACAACAGCAACGGCTGCGCCCCGAAACAAGTAGCCGCTGCGACAACAGCGCCATCTGCAGACTGCAACCCGCCACAGCAGGGAGCCTGGGGCTCGATTTAACAGCCAACGTGGAGGTAACCCTGATGACGACGTGCCCCAGTAAAATTCCAACAGGCACAAAAGGACCTATTCAAATTCATGGAAAAGCTTATGGTGCTTTATTAATTGGACGCTCTTCAGCCTAACTGGCAGGACTGTTTGTATTGCCAGGTGTTATTGATGCTGACCTTGGTGGGGAGATACAAATTATGGCCTGTACCTTATTTCCACCACTTAAAATCCCAAAAAGACAGCGGATTGCTCAGTTGGTCCCCCTACCGCAAATAACTGAGGGAATAATTCCACAACAGGATTTACCTAGGGGGAACCAGGGATTTGGGTCATCTGGACTAACATTACTCACCATGGACTTAAGGGACCGACCAAAAACACAAATTACAATCACATATGCTGGAGAGGAAAAGGTTGTGCAAGGACTGTTGGATACAGGAGCAGATACCAGTATTGTATCACCTCAATACTGGCCGAAGCACTGGCCTCTTTTTGCCACAGTGGATACAGTCACGGGCGTGGGAGGTTTTACCTTGGCAAAGAAAACACCTCAGGTTTGGATTCAGGTGGATGGACAAGGACTATCTACAGTTTTGTCGGTGGTCCCTTTACCTCCAACAGTGCAGTGTCTGATTGGAAGGGATGTTTTAGCCCAACTGGGGGTGGTGTTGTCCAATGAGCACCCTTTGGGGTAACTGCCATTGCTTGGACTTTCCCCATTCCGCTTACCTGGACTACAAATAACCTAGTAACGGTGAAGCAATGGCCATTAAAAGGGGAAAGCTTATACCAGGCACACCAATTGGTGAATGAACCGTATCAACAGGGGCACCTTAAATTGTCTACCAGTCCATGGAATACACCAATTTTTGTCATCAAGAAGAAATTGGGCAAGTATCGCTTGCTGCATGATTTAAGGGCTGTAAATGATCAAATGGAACCTATGGGAGCGTTGCAGCCAGGATTACCTAATCCGTCCATGTTGCCACAGGACTGGTGCTTGCTAATTATTGATTTAAAGGATTGCTTTTTCACAATTTTGTTGCACCCTCAGGATACCAAACGGTTTGCATTTACCTTACCAGCCATTAACAGAGGTGAACCTGATAAGCGGTTCGAATGGATTACATTACCACAGGCCATGCGCAATAGCCCTATGTTATGTCAGCTCTACGTTGATGCAGCACTACAGCCATTACGAGTTGCCTGGCCCGACATAATTATTTACCATTATATGGATGATATTTTGTTTGCTCAACCACACCCCTTTAGAGATGATCAGATTCAGTACATTGAGGCTACCTTAAAACAAGCATCCTTAATAATAGCCCCAGAAAAGGTGCAAAAAACATCTCCATGGAAGTATTTAGGCTGGACTATTACCCAAAGCCTAATAAAGCCACAGAAACTGGAACTACAGCTGGAGATAAAAAATCTTCGTGATGCACAGAAACTTTTAGGGGATTTACAGTGGCTAAAACCTATTGTGGGGATACCAAACACGCTTTTAGAATCTCTTCGGCCGCTGCTGAAAGGCACAGATCCCGCAGCTGTTGTTACAGTTACACCAGAGCAACGTGTCACCTTAAACCACATTCTGCGCTGTGTCACAGAAGGGTTTGTTCAGCGTCGTTTGCCAGATGTTCCCCTGACTCTTACAATTTGGCACTCATCGAAACATTTGTTAGGGGCACTTACCCAATTTGAAAAGAACACGGGGGAACTCAGGGTATTGGAATGGTTGTCTCCACCCTTACAGTTAAGGAAAACAATTAGCACAAAGATGGATCAGCTTGCTGCTTTAATTAAGAAAGGCAGGCTACGGATATTAAAGTCACAGGAACGTCGCCAGCAACTATACATCTGCTAATAAAAAACGAGGACTTAGACTGGTTTTTATTGAACTCTGAGGAGCTGCAGAAAGCTTTGTTGGACTCAAATGCATGCATTCTTACTGGACCACTTTTTCCAAAACAGCTACAATGGTTAGGAGAATGGCAATGGATTACTCGACCTTTACTTCAGGAGCAGCCAATTCCGAATGCTATTATAGTATTCACAGACGCAGGCAAGAAATCAAGGAGGGCAGCTGTCACATGGAAAACTGAGGACACATGGCAATATAAACTTTTGGATGCGTGCCCCGAGGACAGTCTCCAAACTCTTGAATTGCTTGCAGTTGTATGGGCATGTGTTACTTTTACAGGTCCTTTAAATGTAGTCACGGACTCTCTTTATGTGGCTGGGGTAGCAAAAAGGTTGGAAGATGCATCGGTAAAGGAAGTTACTAATAGACGGCTTTATGAGTTATTGTTACAATTACAGAGAGGATTGCAGATTAGGGAAAATCCTTACTGTATCATTCACATTAGGAGCCATAAATGGGATATTGGTTTAGGAGAAGGTAATGCTAGAGCTGACAGATTGGTTATGACCGCAGATAGACAAGGCAATAATTTTGAAATAGCTCGTGAGATGCATGATCTTTATCATCAGAATGCAAAAGGGTTGATGAGGAGTTGCACAATCACTGCTCAGGAAGCTAAGGCCATAGTAAGAGCATGCCCTATCTGTAGCTATCAGAATAGTGGGGTAGGCCTGTGATGTGGGGTCATCCCTCGTGGTTTGAAATGAAATGAGATTTGGCAAATGGATGTGACACATGTTTCAGAATTTGGCAGGCTTAAATATGTGCATGTAACCATAGATACATACAGTAAGTGTATGTGGGCAACAGCACAAGCAGGAGAAAGAGCATTGCACATTATACGTCATTTGACTAGTTGTTTTGCTGTGATGGGAGTACCCAGTCAGAAAAAGACAGATAATGGCCCTGCCTATGTAGGGAAACGGGTCGAGCAATTTTTAAGGTTGTGGAAGGTTAAACATGTTACAGGAATACCCCATTCTCCCACGGGTCAAGCCATAGTGGAACGAGCCAATCACACACTTAAGACCTATCTTAAGAAACATGATGGGATAGCAGACCCTCAGGAGCGGCTAGCTAAAGTGTTGTATGTTTTAAATCACTTGTGTGTGTTTGGAGATGAGATAGTGCCACCAGCTGTCAGGCATGAACAACAACAAGATCAGGAGTTAAACTCGGGGAAAAAGGTTTGGGTTCGGTATCGAGACCCCAAAACAGGTCTTTGGGAAGGACCAGCAGAAGTGATTTACTGGGGAAGAGGTTATGTTTGTGTTTCAACCCCTACAGGGACACTCTGGGTACCTGCTAAATGGGTCAAGCCTTGCGTATCTGGGACGAAGAATGGTGGAGAAACTTAGCCAGTGGTGACGGGAGACTGCTACAACAAAAGTTTTTGCTTGTGCTTCGTAAGGATCTACAGTATCTCGCCCAGTTCAGCAGAGAGGCAAGACGTGCATTGAGCAAACCACCAGACAATTGGGTGGACTGGGTATTGGATGTTGATTTTGACGATTGTGAACTGTTATCAAAAATTGCTTGTTGCGCTTGTAATCAACTCTCGTGCTCTGCTTGGATAGCAATACATTGTGGGGGGTGTAATCGAAGGTTTTGGTTAGATCAGCTAACTTTGGGACAGCTTTGGTGTAGATCGTGTAGTTTTGACTGGGTAATAGGGCTAAATTGGGTAACTGCATTACAGAACTATACTGGTTTGCCAGGAAGGCAGGGACTAAGCTTGTATGAGAGTGCAGAACAACTTGGAATAGCATTTGTGAGGTGGCATTTGCAACATTGGAGGAAAAGAATAGATGCTATTAGAAATTCTCATATAATAGCTGCTCGGTGCAGGAATCAGGTGCCATTAACTCAAACCTCAGTATTAGGACCCTTTACAGAAGATCTGGATATAGAGTTAGACAACTGTTTGGAAAGGTTACGCAGATTGAAAATAAAAAGGTACGGGACAGTTAAACTCAAAGAGAAAAGAAGGAGGCGCTGGTAAAAAGATGAAGCTTGTCAGTGTTGCTTTGTTTTTGCTGCTATACTTTACTGGGATAGGTCAAGTTACAGAGATAACACGGTTCAATTCACCAAGGAATAACATATGGGTTACCATTGCAAATCAAACCAATCAATCATCCCTTTGCTTAAGCCTAGGAGGAATTACTAATCCTTTTCATACCTGCTTGATAGGATTACCTGTATGGTCCCCTAGTGAGTTTTGTGGGCTAGTGAATAATCAGACTTGGTGTTCTCATAACATGACTAAAATTAACTCTTCTACCCCTGGACATAACAAATACCAGAACGATGGTTTCCGTCAATGCCAGATAGTTTTGTCACTGAATACTTCCTTACTTTCCCCTCCAGAGGAATTGGATCTTTTTGGGTGTGCAAACGCCAGTATGACTAACACATCACAGGGAGGTTGGTTTAGTTTTGTACCATTGAATAACCAAAATTGGGATCAGAACAGGAAGCATTGGGCTACCTTAAATTCTGCTCTAGGTATAGATAAGGTATGATTTATACAAATTGTAATAGCAGCAGCCTTCGAACACCATGAAAACTGCCACCAGGGATATTTTTGCCTTGTGGCGATCGAGCATGGAATGTGTACCAGCTAGACCACAAGGAGGACCCTGCTATTTGGGAAAATTGTCCTTATTTCACCCTAATGTGTCATTACTAATGCAATGGAGCCGTAATAGCACTAGGTCATGACACAGCATCCATGATTTAGAGTGCAGCCAGGTAGGAACACCAACATTTTGGGGTGATTTTAGACGAGTGGTTACGTCAACTCTTTTACCTGCAATGGCAGCAAGTAAGGCTTTAAATTTAGCAAAGGAGCTAGGATGTTGGACTAGAGAGGAATTGAACAAAACCTCAGAAGTTTTGGATATGCTGACTACAGATGTGCAAAGTGTTAATCATGCTGTGTTGCAAAACAGAGCTGCTATAGATTTTTTGCTTTTAGCACAAGGCTATGGATGTGAGGAATTTGAAGGTATGTGTTGTATGAATCTATCTGATCACTCTGTTTCAATTCACACTAAGATTAAGGAACTTCGAGATGGACTCCATAAATTAAAAGAAGAACAGGGTCTAGGACTTGATGAGTGGTTGAAAGGTTTAGATTTGGGACCATGGTTACGGAATGTTGTGATTTACGCTATTGGGTTACTGGGAGTGATTTTGCTTATTTTGCTGTTGTTACCTTGTGTCCTTAATTGTATACAGGGGATGATACAGCGTACAATTGAAAAGACCTGGAAAACACATCTTTTAGCTCAAAAAGAAAACGGGGGAAATGTGGAGAGTGCAGTTCAGACCTGGCTGATAGAAAGAGGGCACAGCCAGATAGATTTATTATGAATGGACATTGTGTGAGACAAAGGCCCACAGAAGCAGGATATCCTTGAGAAGTGGGAACTCTATGAGAAGTAGCAAAACAGAGCGAAAAAGTAGGACGAGAAATGAGTTTCTGCACGTAGCCAGCTAGCTGCAAAGATAGCAAGATAAACTACAGAAATGCCAATTTAGGAGGAGCTGACCTAGGAACTAACCAATAATGAGCTTGATTTTTGCAATATGCATGAGGTCATTATGGAATGTATTTAACCAGAACTTGTTGCTAACATATTTTATGAAAAATCCTTTACTTAGGATTTTTCCTTTTTCAGAGCTGAGAAGCTTTGGAACACTAAACAATTCTTATTTGTTGTTGTGGAATGCCACGGGAAAATCTGTGATTGGTCTCGTCAGGCTGTTTTTAATGAAGAGCTTATCACAATTCACTTGTTTGGCCCGTCTTGGGCTGAGAAGACTTCAGTTTACACATTCTTTTTTATTCTTAGTTTAGTTTTGTAGTGAAACTTTTCTCTTTACTCTTTTAGTATAGTTTCTATATCTTATATATCATATCATAATAAATCAAAGCTTTTTGATGCATGGAGTCAACGTTGTTGTCTCTTCCCTCATCCTAAGACCTCAGAAAACCCGCTGTAATAAGAACTATATGGTTAATAAACGAGTTTCGCTGGTGAACCATCTGGTGTCCGCGTCTCCCTTCATCCGACACAAGTTCTTAAAATCTTTGCTGCAAGAGTTGGGCTGGAGGCACGGTGTGGAAAGCCAAGAGGAGCTGCAGTTGGTGGCACATCTTGTGACAGAAGCAGTACCTCATTCTCCAGGAAAGATTCTTGGAAAGAGCAAAGAGGACTGAGGAGAAGATGATGGGAAAACTGAAAGAGCTTTTAAGAAAGGAAATGAAATGAAAACAGAAAGAAACCATCTGAGATGTTTACTATATTTATTTTTATGCTCCCTTTTCCATCTTGCACTACTTCTCCATCCCATTAATTCCAAATGGATCTCACCTCGAAGATGCATGACTTGGCAAGTTTTAGACACTGTCAAATACCATGAGCTACATACAGTTTTCCTTCCCCTGGTTTTCTTTGGAAAGCAATGCTGGAGAGGTAAGTGTAGTGCCTGGGTCAGGTACAAAGTCAGTATTCAGGGAATGCGCTCCGACAGGGTTTGACCCTCAGCAGGGACAGTGCACAGCAGGGACCGAGGGGATTCCTGTGCCGCTGTGCAGGAGTCCAGACTCTGGGTCTTGGCTGAACACGGCAAAGTTCCCGTGTTTGGACAGGCTCAGGGGCTGCCCCCGGGGAGCGCGGGGCTCGGCGCGGGGGCGAGTGGGCAACAGACAAACGGACACGGGGACAAACGGCCCCGGCGCTTCAGTTGCAGTGGCAGCAGCAGCGAAAGCAGCGACTTTGTCGAGTCCCTCTTGCTTGTCATCTCCCTCTCCCGCAGTCCCGCACCCTCTCCCGGTCTCCCTTCCCCGGGGTCCCCTCCTCTCCCAGGCTCTCTCTCCCCATGCCCGGTCGGGCCATGCCCCTGGCCCGGCCCCGGGCGGGGCTGCCCCGTCCTCGCCTCCGGCCGGCTCTGGTCGTACTGGCGGTGGCGCTGCTGGGCAGGCATCAGTGCCTGGGACCGGGGCGGCATCGCCTCCCTTTGGCTCCGCCTGGCCCGAACCCGGCTCCGGCCCCGACACCGGCCCCGACCCCGGCTCCTGCCATGGCCCGCGGAGGACACAGGTGGCGCGGCCGCTCCCGCCGCCTCCGCTGCCGCTTGCCCGGCCCGAGCTCCGCCGCTCGGCAGCGCGGCCGCCGGCCCCGAGCCGCCGCTGTCCCGTTGCAGGGAGCGAACGCCAGGGGATGGCCGGCCCGGGGCGCTTGAGGGACACTCGGGGGCCGTTGCCGGCCCCGGGGCGAGCGCCGACAGCCGCGTCCCGCCGGCAGGGAAGGCGCACCAGGGCCTGAAGGAGCAGTACCGGCTGGGCTCGCTGCTGGGGCGCGGCGGCTTCGGCAGCGTCTTCGCGGCCACGCGGCTCTCGGACGGAGCCCCGGTGAGCGGCGGGGCCGGCGACAGGCGCAGGAGGAGGAGGGGGAGGAGGAGGAGGGAGGAAGGAGGAGGATGGGGCTGGGCAAGGCGGGCGGCGAGCTGAGACCGCTGCTGACTTTGGCTTGCAGGTGGCCATCAAAAGGGTGCCCCGGAAGCGCGTCCGGCACTGGGGCGAGCTGGTGAGTGAGCGGGGCCAGCGGGAGCAGCCGGGTCGTGCTGGGCGGGGATGAGCCGAGGCCCGGCAGGCTGGAAGCCTCCAGGACACCTCGAGGGAGAGCGAGCGTGGGGCCAGCGCAGGACACAGAGCATCCCGGCCTGGCTGAAGGTTTCCCGAGCCCCGGCACGGCATCAGCCCCACTGACGGCATCGTGCTCCTCCCACAGCCCGACGGCAGCAGCGCACCCCTGGAGATCGTGCTGCTGGCCAAGGTGTCCACTGGCTTCCCTGGTGTGGTCCAGCTGCTGGAGTGGCTTGAGCTCCCCAATGACGTCTTGATGGTGCTGGAGCGCCCGGAGCAGTGTCAGGACCTGCAGCATTTCATTCGGGCACGGCGGTTCCTGCCCGAGGAGGTGGCGCAGGAGCTGTTCTGCCAGGTGCTGGAGGCCGTGCGGCACTGCACCAGCTGTGGGGTCCTGCACAGGGACATCAAACCAGAGAACATCCTGGTTGACCTGGCCACCGGGCAGGCCAAATTGATTGACTTTGGCTGTGGCACGTACTTGCAGGACACAGCCTACACTCACTTTGCAGGTGAGCCCACACAGGGTGTGCTCCTGGTCCCAGCATCTCATGGCCCAACATCTCACAGCCCAAGCTAGGTGTGGCAGTTGGGGATTCTCCCTTTTGCTGCCCTTCATGGCACTGAGACTTCAGCCGAGTTGCTTTTGAGCAGGGCTGGGTGGGGAGCCAGCTTCCAGCCCTGCTGGCATCCTTTGCCCACCATTCTTCCGAGGACTGGGGCTGGGGCAGCCAGCCCAACGAAAACACCTGTGGGTGGGAGTAGCCGAGAGGAGGGGTCGGAACCAGTGCCCCAGAAAGTT
Organism: Serinus canaria; assembly: GCF_022539315.1. Lineage (NCBI taxonomy): Eukaryota > Metazoa > Chordata > Aves > Passeriformes > Fringillidae > Serinus > Serinus canaria. Next base: position 3,038,406 of record NC_066338.1, read on the forward strand.
TGGTGTGCAGGTGAGAAAGGGCTTGGACTGCTCCACTCCCCTGGTTTGTCTTGGGTTCATAATGTTTTTTGGAGCAATGCAGGCAGGGAGGATGTAGGCATGTTTTTCCCCCAGCAGTGACTGGTTTTTCCCTTGTTATGGTCAGGCCTTGCCAGGACTTCTTCTGCTGCCCTCTTCCAGTACCAGTGGTTTCTTTTCCAAGCCCAAATCTGTACACAAGTCCCAGGTGCTGGTGAGAGGGCAGTGGGTCATACCCCATGTGCCACTGGAGCAGGCCCTGCACACTCAGGGATGCTGGGGCCAGGCTCTGGGAGCAGCAGCATCCCCCTGATGAACTCCATCTGTATTCCATAGGAACACGCTCATACAGCCCCCCGGAATGGACCCACTTTGGCTGGTACTATGGCAGGCCAGCTACCATCTGGTCCCTGGGCATCCTGCTGCACCAGATGGTCTGTGGGAAGCACCCTTTCAGGCGGGGCCAGAACATCAGCTGGGACCATCAGCTCTCGCTGCCACAAGGGCTCTCTCAAGGTGGATCCTCATCTCTGGGCACGGGGGGAATCCCAGTGCTGGGAGACAGCAGCGGGCTCGTGAGCATCCCGCTCTGGCAGCTGCTGAGGAGGTGGCACATGTCCTGCTCTCCTGCTCTCCTCCAAAACAGGGAATGGATGGGAAAGCTTAGGCCCAGCTTTGAGCACATCCAGCATGGCCTGGGCACGGGAATAGTGGGGCAAAGCCAACAGGAGCCTTCTCCAACTGACCGGCGGTTTGTGGTTTCTCTGCCCAGAGTGCCAAGATCTGATCAGGCAATGTTTATCCATGCTGGACTCTGACAGGCCCTGATGAGAAGAGCTGCTCTGTCATCCTTGGATGCAGGATATTCATCTGCCCTAGAAGAAGGGAGAGAGCCACAGGCACACTGTGATGCCGGGCCCTGGTAAGTTACAGCTCCACACATGCCTTGGCCATCAGAAGCAAAGGAAGCCAGACTTTTTTGTCCTGCCTCTGTCACTGCCCAGGGCTCATCAGATGGGAACACACAGCCCTTGTGCTGGAGCTGAGCTGCTCTGCCCAGCACTGGTGGCCACCATCCAAGCTGGTTTTGCTTGTCCTGGTTCCCTGACAGCTGGGGCCCTGGGCAGAACCCTGAGAGCCTGGTCTCACCCCAGGGAAGGAGAAGGAGCCCCTGGAGAAGCTGTACCAGGTGGGACTGCTGCTGCTGGAGACAGAAAGGATGACATCAAGGATGGCAACCTCTTCCTGGACCTGGCCACTGGCCAGCTGAAGATGATGGACTTTGATTGTGGCACCTTCTCCAAAGCCAGGCTCCACAGCGAATTTGCAGATGAGTCCACACGCAGGGGGATGCTCCCAGATTTGGGCATTGCACAGCCTGGCCAGGGAACCAAAGGTTCCCCCTTTGCTGGGGCAGATGCAGCTGATCCTTCAGTCGGCTGCCCAGCTGGTTTTGGCAGGGCTGGGGGGATGGGCTGGGCTGGGTACGAAATGGGAGTGGGCTCCTGGCCCTGCCAACAGCCCCCAGCACCCACCGTGCTCTGGGCTGGGGCTGGGGCAGCCAGCCCAACACAAACAAACCCCCATGGTGGGAGCAGAGGTGGGACTCCAGAACCTGCTGGAGCTGGGGCTGCTTTGCTGTGCAGGCAAGGAAGGGCTTGGGCTGCTCCACTGCCCTTGTCTGCTTTGGGATCAGCGTTATTGTGGGAGGCAGTGCAGGGGGAAGGGAGAAAGCCTGGGCTTCCCTCACCTGTGTGTGGGTTTTTCCTTCCATGCAGGGGTTGGGCCTTCCTCATGGCCCTGGCAGAGATAAGATTTTTTACCTTTTTTCTTGTTTCTCTTTTTTGTCTGTAATCTATTTTCAATAACTTGTTGTTTGTTTTTCTAGATGAAGCCTTATAGGTTGGGTCCAGTCTGGATCAGGAAGTGCTTGGGACCAGCTGCAGTGTGGATGGGCAGTGCCCTTGGAGAAGGCTGAGGACATCGTTTGGGACCAGCTTTTCTTCCAGCAGGGGTTGGTGTGAGGTGAGTCCCTGTCTGCCGGGCAAGGTGGGATCAGAGCTTCTGGGAGATGGCAGCGAGCACAGGAGCATCCTGCTCTGGGCAGCTGCTGAGGAGGCGGATGTGCCCTGGCTGGCTGCAGGCTGGGCACATGTCCTGCCCTCCTGCTCTGCTGCCAAATGCAGCAGTGCTGGGCAGCTCTGGGCACCGCTCTGAGCACGGCCAGCATGGCCTGGGCAGCGTGGCTGGGACAAGGGCACAGGAGCCTTCAGCTGACGGGCAGTTTCTGCTTTCTCTCCTTGCAGCCGGGCTCTGCGGGTGCTGAGGCTGCTCTGGGCTCTGCCAGGGCTCTGCTGGAGCTCAGCACCGGGCTGGAATCAGCCAAAGAAGAAATGGTGTGACCTGCAGCACAGACTTGCTTGAGCATTTTGGCAGCACAGCTCAAGTTTGCAGAGTGTACACCTCCAAGGGAAAACATGACACCCCCCAAAAAATAAATTTGTTCAATAACTTCTGAAATGAAATCAATCTGGGATGCCCCCAAATGACATTTCTCAGCTTGCTCAAGCTGTAGCTCAGCCCTTCTCTGAACAGTTCTCTCACCTGCCTTTTACTACTGCTCCCTCTTTTCCCTCAGTGAGTTCCCAGCCCATTGCAGTCTGTATCACACTGTTGCCTTCCTTGATGCCCCTCACCACGAGGAGGGCTGAGCCCCAGGCTTAGGGACTCATCCTGTCACTGGCTGAGGAGCAGCAATGTCTCAGAGGTCCCATGGGATTTTAGTGTCATTGAGAGCCACTCTCCAGCCCTCAGCTCTGCTCACTGCTGAGCTCCCACTCCCTTTCCCTTGTCCTTCCAGCAGGATGAGCTCTCTGAATCCCCTTGAGCCTCTTCACCCTTCCCAGCCCTCAAACCCCCTCAGTTAGGCCCAAGCTGAAGCTTCTCTGTCTCCTCTGGTGTAGAGGGTGATCTTGTCCCCCAATGAGTTGCAGCTTGACCAGTTGCTGAAGATTGGAGGAAGGCCTGATCTTGACAGGCCACACCTGCAACCAACAAGAACTAGTGATATATAAGAGTGAGGAAAGAGGAGTGAGCGGAGTCAGATTGCTACTGCAAGGACCTGGAACAGTCAGTGTGTAGAGGAACTGCCTGTGAGGAACATCAAGAAGGTATGAAGCTCTGACAATATGAAATCCTTGCGCTATGATGACGCTAGAATTTGTGTTATCTAAGACAACATTCTGGCACACCAGTCCAGTGCCCTGTGCAGGGAGCCCCAGCCCCAGAGCACAGCACACAACAGTGCAGTCTGGGCTGGAGCAGCTGCCCTGCAGCCCTGGCTTGGCTCTTTGTGGCAGGGGAATGCTCCCTGTTTCCAGCTGTCCCTGCAGGATGGCTCCAGGGCAGAGCCCAGCCAGGCTCCCACTGCAGCCCCTGGAGCTTGGGGCAGACAGTGCTCCCAGAGCTGAGGTTCCTGGGGAGCACCCGGAGCTGCGCCTTGCACTCTGTTGCCGTGTGTCACAGTGCAGGCTGGCTAGTGCTGTGTGAATGCACCAGCCCCTGGTTTGACTGACAGGGGCCTTGCCCAGTCACATCTCTGCCAAGGCTGCAGCATTTCACTGGCCAGAACCTGACAAGGCATAGAGATCAGAGCAATGAAATTATCCAGACTGGATTTTTCCAAGGCCCTTTAGAAGGAAGGGCTTGAGAATAAATGCTCTCTGTTTGCCACATGAACATTGGGGTGAGTTGGTGTCTTTGTCTTAAACCCACTCCCCTTCCAGCCAATGTTACAGCCACCCACTCCCTCACACATCCCCCTCATGCCTTCCCACTGCCGTGTCCTGTCAGGGTTTCTCAGCCCCTTGTCCCTTCATGGCCCCGTCCCCTCAGGGTTTCCCCCAGCCCAGCCAACCTGCCCAGCAGCAGCACCACAGCCCCACAGCATCTCCAGAGGAGCCCCATCCAGAGGCACCTCTGTGTCCTCCTGCCGGGCACAGGGCTTGTGGCCATCTCCAGGCACCTCTCTCACAGGGATCTCTGCAGCTCCAGCCCCTGCCCACCCGCTCTGCTGGCAGCACAAAGGCTTCAGCAGAACCACCAAAGGCCAAGGGGCTTCTGGCCATGTTCCCTGCAACACTGCACGCCGGGACAGCTAGCTGAGCCTAAGCACCCTTTTCCCCCTCTTCCCCTATGCCCTGCAGACCCTGGGTTGCAAAAGAAGGCTCCTGGGAGTCTGTGTATTATAACACATTCTATATTCCTATACTACAGAAAATAAAAAAGAAAAAAAGAACAATCTTAAAGAAATAAAAAATTCCCACTGGCTCCGGTGGCCCCAGGAGACAGAGCCTCTGGGCTCAGCTCTCTGCAGATCTCCAGAAGCGCAGCCAGCTGAGCCCCAAAAGACGAGGCCGTGTCCTCCCTGCCCTGTGGAGCTGATCCTGCAGCCTCTGGAAGACAGAAGATCTCTCACTCTGGAGTGACTGGAGGACATTCAGTGTTTGCAGTGCCATGTCTGACGTGGCACTGCTGGTGTCCTCTGTCAGGTGTTCAAGGGCTGAAAGAGAGAGGAACAGAGCCATGGTCAGATCCCGAATCTGAGAGAACCCGAGGAGAGGCCCCTGCCAGGGCCGTCCCAGCCGGCTCTAGCCATGGCCAGGAGGGAGCAGAGACCAAGGGGACCAGCCCAACGCTGCTGGCCTTGAATCCTCCATGTGGCTCTGAAATCTCTGTGCTCTGCCCATGCCGCCCCTCGTCCGCACAGGGAGCAGAGCCCTCTGCAGCCGGGACAGGGCTTGCAGCTCCCCCCGCCAGCCCCCGCTGCCAGCCCGCTGCCCTCACTCACCGTTGCCGATGAGCTGGAGCTCTTCCTTCTTCCTCCTCAGGTGCAGCCCGGCCATCCCTGGGAACACAGAGCCTGTCACGGCCCCAGCGGCACAGCTCCCTGCCAGCGGCGCTGCCGGCGCTGTGGCCACACACCCTGCTGGCCCGGCAGGGCTCAGCCCGGCCCTTGCCGCACGCTGCCGCCCCAGGGCACGGCTGAGAGAGGGTGGCAGCAGCCCCGGGGCCAGGCGGGGCTCCACGGCACCGGGCCCGGGTGGCACTCCCGGGGCAGCAGGCGGGGCTGGGGCCGAGCTGTGGCGGGGCGGGGAGGGAGCCTGGGCTCGTGGCTCACCCATGAACCTGATGGCCGCCACTCGCAGGGACTCCTGTGGGCTCTGCAGGTAGGGCAGGGCCTGGCGCAGGTGCTCGGCCGCTCTGCTCCCGTGGTCTGCCAGCTGGAGAGAGCGGCAGGAGGGAAGGGTTGGTGCGGGCTCAGCCCCTCGGCCAGGCGCTGCCTGTGCCCAGCCCCGGCCTCCCCTGCCCGCACAGCCCTGAGGTGCGGCCAGCAGCCGCTGGCACCGGGCTCTGGAGGGGGCAGAGGGCCGGCTGCTGCCCGGGGAGCCACGGTGCCAGCCCGCCCCACAGCTCTGCTGGGCCGGGGCTCCATCGGCGCCCGGCTCGGGCCCACAGGAGCCTGGAGAAGAGCCCGCGTGGCCTCTGGGTGCAGCAGCGGGCAGGGGCACAGCTGCCAGCCCCGCACTCTGAGCACTGCACTCATGGCCTTCTCCAGGCTGAGGCTGGAGCTTCCAGGCCATCCTTACCAGGCACTTGGTGAACTTCCACAGCTTCTGGTTCTTCGCCAGTCTTTTAAGATCCCTCCTCTTCAGGAACTTGACCACACAAAGCAGCGTTTCCTGAGAAGCCTGGAGAGCAGCAGAGATGCGGAGATGGCCCCACAGCCCACGGCGCAGGACTCGCGTCCCTGTGCCAATGCCTGGAGGAGGCTGCAGCCCGGCAGGAGCCAGGGCAGGAGGCAGCTGAGCCCGCTGCCAGGGGGACAGCAGCAGCCCACGAGTCCTCACCTGTGCCACAAGCCGATTCCCATCATGGCAGTGGAAGAAGAGTGGCAGCAGGCTCTGGCGCAGGGGTGTCTTCAGGGCCTTTTTTTTCTTTTCCAGTGGAAGAGTCACCAAGGTTCTGAATAGCAGTATGGAGAGCAGCTGTACCTGGCTATTATTCTGTATTGAAGGAAGAAAAAAGACCTTAGCATTGGCTGCACAGGGCTCAGCTTGGAACAGGCCTGCAAATCCACAAGGCACAGTGTCCCAGTGGAAGCACCCAGTGGCCGTGGCTGGGGGCAGCGAGCCTTACATGGTCAAAGAGTGGCAGGAGTGCTTCAAGCAGCTGCAGTGTGATGGGGCTGGGCATCAGCATGTCATTGTCCAAGATGATAAAGCTGAGGAGCATGACTGTCATGCTAACTATCTCTCCATCTGCATCCCACAGGAGCTCCACAAGACTTTCAGTCAGGCTCCACATTTTTTTGGTCTGTGCGGAACACAAGTTTGTGAAACGCCATCCTGCTGCTGCAGGGCCTGGAGGCCAAAGGTCTGTCCTGAAGCACTCGGGCAGCTGAACTGGGAGGCAGGAGAGCTGGGAGCAACTGCCCCAGCACCCAAAGCCCAGCCAAGCCCAAGCGACTGCATTCCCCAGCTCAGCCTCAGCTGCTGCCCCTTCTCACCATGGAGGGCTCCTCAATGAGCTCCAGAAGGGCCCTGAGCGCCAGGCGACGCCTCTCCCTGCACTCGCTCTGCAGCTGCCTTGACAAGATTTCCAGGACTCTGTTAGCACCGCGTTCACTCAAGTCCAGGAACTCGAGGACCTGAAAGGCACAGGGCAGTGACAGGGGACCCGGCCGGCAGGAGCCCAGAACCGCACAGGGCTGGGCCCAGGCAGCAGCACAGGGTGCGGGCACCGTCCCAGGCAGCTGTGGCTCGAGAGGGCAGAGAGCTGGGAGGCAGCTGAGCGAGGCAGTGCTGGCCATCAGGCTCACCTCCACAAGGAATGCCAGGGCGGGCAGATCCCAGCGTGGCTCCCGTGTGCTGAGCAGCCGGAGCAGGTAGCGAGCGATCCGGGAACACAAGGGGATGGAGACACAGCACATCTCCCTGGCAGGAGAAAAAGGAACCAAGACTGTGAGCCAGGACTGACTCACAGAGGTCTGGTCTTTCCCCAGCATCATGGAAGGGGCCCTGGCCTATCTGGGAGGCGGCTCCTTGTGGGCACCCTCCTCTCCCAGCCTTTTCCAGTCTGCTTGGCCATCCCTCATTGACAAGGCCCTCTGGGCCACAACCACGGGGACTGTGTGGAGCACCCTGGGCACAGAGCAGAAATGTCAGAGGCAGTGGGGAGAAGGGGGTCTCACCTGGCCAGCAGACCCACGGCATAGTGGTGGGTGTCAGCACACAGCAGCGTGTCCCAGCCACACCTGCGTTCCATTGCCACCACCACATCCTCCTGCTGTGTTCGGCAGAGCAGGGACTTCAGGGTCTGCACTGCAAACCTGTGTGCAGAGCAAAGCCCAGATCACACTGGGAGCACTGGCTCCTTCACAGGGACGTGGCAGGGACAGGAGGAGTGGGATGGAGCACCTGTTGGGGCTGGTGGCAAGGCCATGTTGCTCCTGGCATCCCATCCAGAAGGTATTGACCTCCTCTGGCACATCCAGAGTGCTGAAGAGCACTTGGAAGAGCAGATGCACAAAGAGGCGGGAGAAATACACCGTCACCATATGTGGGACACAGGGCACCTGGAAGATCTTCCACATCACCACAGCTGCCTGCAAAGGACAAAGCCCCCCAAGACAGCACTCAGTGTCAAGGTGTCCGTGTGGCAGGGCCCGAGCAGGGGAGGGAGAGGCCAGGAGAGACTCAGGGGGAGCACGGGGCCTGGTGCCCCTGAAGCTGCCCCTGGGTCAGGTTTCAGCCCAGTCCCTGAGGCAGGGAGATGCAGTGGGGGAAGGAAGATGGAGAGCTGCTGGAGAAGTGGCCATGGGGCCAGCAAAGGCCAGTTGCAGAAACTCACAGCCAGGGCAAAGACACCCGTTTTGTCCCCATCCGAGGTGCACATGCTGTGCTCTGGCCAGCTCCCCAGCACATCCAGGAGTATCAGCAGCGCCGGCTCCGAGGTCCTGGGCGAGCACATGATGCTCTTCCACATGGTCAAAGCAGCTCTGTGGGGTTAAAGCTCTTTCTCAGGGGGCTCTCAGACACAGTAAGGGGCCTGGGCAGCAGTGGGGATCTGAGCTGGCTTCCAGCTCTGCCTCTGCCCACTGGCCCTCACCAGCAGCACCCAGGCAGCCCAGCCCTGTGGGGACAGTCCCCTGAGGGGTGGCAAGGGAGCATGGCAGCAGGCTCGGGGGCTGACGTGCAAGGGCTGGCAAAGAGAGCAGCCAGAGGGCCCTGGAACTCTCTGTTTGTCAGACACCTGGGACAGGCTGTACAGGCTGATGGGCTGGGGAGCCCTGAGCCCTCTGGGCAGGTGGGCCCCATACCTGTCACAGGATGGGGACACTCTCAGGAGCGTCATGACTACATCAGCGGGCTGTGCTTCAGTGAGATCCAGCAGGGTCCTGTTCAGCCTGTGCTCAGCAAACTGATTGGCCAGGAGCCACTGGTGGATGTACCTGACCAGGGCGGGCACCTGGAGAAGGCACAGGGAGACTTGGAAAGCTGCCAGAGGGAGGAATGTCCCCAGCTTCCCCAGAGAAGTGCTGCCCTTCCCACCACACTGCCATGGCCTCAAAGGTTTCCAGTGACCAGCAGGCGTGGCTTGGGAGGCCAAGCAATTCCTGGGAGGGATCAAACCTGGCCACAGGCTGCTTACTTGCTTTGGATTGGAAAAGCCCTCCTCTATGAGCATATCCAGAAGGGCAGCACTGGTCTTGGTTTGGAAGATATGCGAATATGCTCTGAGCCCAGTGCCCATGGGGCTGGTCTCTTCTTCCCGAATTCTCTTCATAAATTTGCAAACCAGCTGTAGGAGAAGGGCAGGAAGCCAGGGATTTTGCACGGAATGCTCCAAGCGCAATGACAGCAGGCCCAGCCCAGGTGGGGATGGCTGTAGGTACCTGCGCTGTTCTGTGGAAGAGGCCACAGGCGGGGTCCTGCTCTTGTGTGCGCTCCAGGGCTGCACCTGGCAAAGAGCGAGCGCAGGCAGAGCTGAGGGGCTGCGGGAGAGGCCGGAGAACAGAGCCCAGCCCTGCGCTCCCCAGGCAGGGACAGCCCTGGGATGCCCCAGGGGATGGAGCACGGCCCCTGTGGGGTGTCTGCCTGGCCCCTCTTCCTTCGTGTCCATGGGCATGGCCATTGGGATGGGATGGGATGGGATGGGATGGGATGGGATGGGATGGGATGGGATGGGATGGGATGGGATGGGATGGGATGGGATGGGATGGGATGGGATGGGATGGTGCGGTGCCCAGCTGGCTACAGGCACCAACTCTGTGGCCCAGCTCTACCACTCACCCTCCTGTGGTGGCTTGAGCAGCTCCACCTCTTCAGTCTCCTGTGCGGGGGCAGGTCCAGGGCCTTCTTCCTCTTCTTCCCCCAAGGCCAGCTTGGGCACTCTTGTGGCTCTCTGCTCCATGTCTTGCAGGAGAGATGGCTTGGAAAAGCTCCGAGTCAGCAAGTCCTACGGTCGTGCCTGGAAGGCACCTTCAAGAGAGAAGCCTTGGGAAGGCCACAGGTCAGCAAGTCCTGTGGTCTGGCCTCGAGGTCAGCTGCAGGAACAATGCCTCGGAAAGGCTCTGGGTCAGACACGATCGAACGCGCTGTGCGGGGGCTCCTCACGGCACCGCTCTGTGCTGTCCTGTCGCGTGCTCCAAGCACTGTGGAGTGCTCTTGTCACCACCAGCTCCTATGTCACCACGTGTCACAAAGGGCCCTTGGACACCCCTTCTGTTCCATGGTTACCTAGCTGCACCATGTCACAAAGCCCCCTGCACACACTGCCCCCTGCCCTGGGGCTGCCCCCAGCTGAACCAAAGTGGCCCAGGCTGGAAGGAATCTCTCACCCCAAGTGTTTAAGCCAGCCCGACAGGGTCTTTAGGAAGGGCTCAGAGCATCAGCAAACGCTGCCCTGCTCTCTGGGCTCAGGGCAGCAGAAGGAGCCCCCAGGGCTGCCGAGGCAGCTGCACTGGGAAGGGCACGGGGCCTTCCACAGAAGCTGGCACGGCCTCCTTGGGACACATCCCAGCTGGTGGCCATCCTAAACCTGAGGGTGTGACATGGACAGGGAACGTGTGGGCCAGGGCACGAATGCTGCTCTGACCCCTGGGCCTGGGGAGCACTGAAATCAGCAGGTGGGGCAGAGTCCCTGCCCAAGCAGACCTGCCGCCCTCCGAGCCCTGGCAGCGCTGGTGCCCATCTCCTGCCCCAAAGACCTGTGCCCCAGGGGGCTTCTGTGCCAGAGGGAGCCAAAGCCCACGTGCATTGGGAGCTGTGCTCCTTCCTGCAGGGGCTGTTGGCAGGAGCACCTGGAGCAACTGCTGGCAACACTTGGTCTCAGTCAGAAGCTCTCACTCCATGCTGAAATTATTTTCTCATTGAAGTAATTTCCTTTAGCACAGAACCACCTTAGTGGTGAAGGCACAGAAGAATCTGGAGTTTAAGAATCCTCACTTCAGGAAAGCTTTACTTCCCATTGCTCAACTCAAGTGGTTCCAAAAAGTTGCAAACTTCCCAAATTCATTGGGATGGCCTGAGAAGGTGAAGAGTTGGAAGTTTGCTTCCCATCTCAAAGCAGCAACTCATTTACCTTAACAACGTCCACTGAGAGTCACTTTACAGAACATAACACTATACAGAGGCAAAAAAAAGGGCCATTCTTTGGTTTGCAAACAGTTTTCTATGAAGGGATGATAATATCCTATTTCTCTTAAGGAATAAAAGCTCTCAAGAAGAGAAAGTCCACTCAGTGTTACAAAAGTAGCCCAAACAATTCAGTAGATGGCAAAAGGGCAAATCCTCCCCCTGGTACAGATATCGAAGTAGCCAGTAAAGTACAGCTCTCCCTTCTTGTTCCCTGCAGGAGAATCAGGACCATGAACAGGATGAGTCACAGATATTCTTTCTGCCCTCCATAACCAAAGCTGTGCCAAAGCACAGATGCTGCCTTCAAACTGACTCAAATTCCAGCCTAGAACTCTCACCTTCCAGACAACTCCTTCCCCAACACTTCACCAATACCAACCCTCCCAAACTCCCACACAGAAGCCCTCAACACCCCACCAGGACCCCCAGCTGACCCCATCCCTCCACAGAGCTTTCCCACCCTCCAGCAGACGCCCTGGTTCCCTGCAGGTGCCGTGGGATGGCACTCAGGAGGATCTGCTCCAAGGCCTTCCCCGGTGGCAAGCTCAGGCTGCCAGGCCTGGGGTTCCTGGATCACCCTTCCCACCTCACTGGGAGCTCCCAGGGAAGCACTTTCCTTGAGAAGCAAGCCCCTTTCCTCCAAAGGCATTTCCCCAAATGTGTAGCTTTCCTGGGGAAAAGGAAAACACACTCTTAAGAAAAGCTGGCAAGGCTGAATGCTCCAGCTCTAGCTCCTATTCCCCCAACTGTGTTTCCAGGTGGAGGTTCAGAGGTGCAGCCCCAGGCCCTCTACAAACACAAGCTGCCCACTGCCTCTTCACCTGCCTCAACTCCTGCCTGCGCTCACAGCAGGAAGAACACCAGGCTGTTCCCAGCCAGAGCCCAGAGCCCTGTCCCCACAGGACGCTCCTGCCAGCACCTTCCTGGACTCTGCTGTGCACACAGCACTTTTCATGCCCGCTCCCAACAGGCTTTGGAACACAGAGCACAACCTGGCTGGCTCTGCCACCAGCACTCCCCAAACACAGACAGAGGAAGAAGTAGCAGGGGTTGTTTTGTGGCCATGCCCAAGAGAAACTGGAAAGGTGCCCTCGCTCTGGTCTCACTTGGTTGGGTTTCTGACTGGGTCTGAGCCTGGGGCTGCCATTCCTCGGTTCTGGGTACCAGAACCACACCCGGGATCCCAGCACTGCCGGGCAGCGCTCCGGGCACTGGCACAGTCTTGTGTCTGAGTCTTGGCACCGTGCTGCTGCTTCATTTGCTCTTTGGCACACCCAAAGCTCTCTGTTGAGCCCAGATGGTCTCTGGTTCTGCCCTGTTCCTGATCCTGTGCAGGGATGGAGCAGTGCTGTGCTTTCAGGAAGCTGTTCTTGAAACCTTCCAGCATTCCAAGCTCCTTTGCCCTCCATGGATGCTTGCCATGGAATCCCTCACAGCTGGGTTCAGAGCATCCTCAGCTTTGCTCCTCCAAAGTCCAGGGGCTCCAGGGTGCTGAGCAGGATCCACAGTGTTGTGGAAATGGACCTTCAGCACAGGGACCTTTCCAGCCTGATCTCCCTCATTCCTCTGTGTCTGTGCACAAAACACGGCGTGGAAGAGAACAGCAAGAGGGGCCTGTGTGTCCCAGGGCACCGGATTTGCATCGCTCCAGCTCCACTGAGATGTGGGTAAAGCAAAGAAGCCAAACAGTTTATTAATGGAAGGTGAAACAAAGGGATGAGCTGGGAGGGAAGAAAGGGGATGAGCAGGGTGTGAAGGCTGGAGAGAGGGAGCTGTCACCAGGAAGGGAGAAGGCAGGAGCTATGGGAGCTTCCCAGAGGCTCAGCTGTGCCAATCATCAGCTGTGCCTGGAACTCCAGCTGGTCTCCTCTGGTCTCCAGGTGGTCTCACCTTCCAAGGGATCTGGAGGTCTTAAAGAGACACTGGTTCTTCTGAGCCAGCAGATGAAAGTAGTTTTGCAGCTCTTCCCTCAAACATCATCTGTATAAATGTGCTTATATAGGAAGGGATGTCGTTTTCACTCAGGCCTTGAAGGGCTGGAAGAGAGAGGAACAGAGCCACAGTCAGAACCTGGATGTGCAGGAATCCAAGGAGACCTTTCTTGCCAGGGCCATCCCACCCAGCTCTTGCCATGGCCACAAGACAGGAGGGGCCAAGGAGATCAGCTGCAAGGTGCTGGCCATGAATCCCCTCACCCATGTCCCTGAAATCTCTGTGTGCTCTGCCCACGCCACCCTCGTCCACACAAGGAGTGAAGCCCACCGCAGCCAGGGCAGGGATTGCAGCTCCCTGCCCAGGCATTGCAGCTCACCCAGCCAGCCCATGCTGACAGCCTGCTGCCCTCACTCACCCTCGTGGAGGGCCTGGAACTCTTCCTTCTGCCCCATCAGGACCAGCCTGGCCATCCCTGGGAGCACAGGCTAACCATAACTGAGGCTGCTGTGGCTGTTATACACTTTGCATTATGGCTTAATAAGGTGAGGAATTAATGGATTTTTAACTTCCTCTGGAAGGCGGGCATATGGATTCAGAGCTATCACACACAAACTGTGTGTTTTTGGAGTATTTTAATAATGGTACTTACTGTGAGGAAATGACACTGGGGGAAACTTTCTCTCAACCCTTCACCCAGCTCTTTGGGTCTGCCCCATCAGTTTTCAAAAGGGTTCACATCCACTCTAAATGCTAATGATATCATACTGTGGTTGGTGTTGCTGATAGGCCTGTTCTATTTAGCATTCAGAGATAAGGGAAGATTAACCTGGATAACCACGCTGACACCTACCCCAGGGACAAGGGATGCTGCTGCCCCAGAGCCTGACCCTGCCCCACAGCCCACCTCAGAAATGAACCACCCAGATTGGGTTCTGGTGAAGGAGATGGGCCAGATGCTGAAGGAGTACATTTCCCCAGCTGGTGAAAACCCTCCCTCTGCCACAAAGAGAGAGTGTCTGATGGTGCAGCAGTGGAACCCACAGATGTTACAACCGTCCAGGTTCCAGCTGAACTGCAAAGGCAATCACAGCCAGCAGCAGTCACCCCTGCAGAAACAAAGAGGTCTAAGATGAAATCAGAGCATCCAGGTAAGGATAAGAATGGAGGGCCCTGACAACCCACAGGGGAGCCAGTGGTTGAGATCATCACTGAGTCCCTGATGTACAAAAGTCCCTGTGGATGAACTGCACAAGGACATTGTACGCCGGGGATGTGAGGCTTAAACAACCTGGTTACTCCGGGTCTGGGACCTTATGGTCACAGGTGTGCAACTGGATGGTGGTGAGGCAAGGAATTTGGGACCCTTGACCCAGGACTCAGGTATGAATCAGGTATTTGTATTGGATCCAGGGTCCCTTTCCCTCAGGGAGCAGCTTTTAATGAGTGTCAGAGAGAGGTTTGTCCACAGGGAGAGAATGCAGTGGCACCACCATAGAATGTGCTAGAAGGCCCTCGAGGAAGGGATCCAACAGCTGAGAGGAGTGGCAATATTGGAGGTACTTTTTGGGAGGGATGGACAGCATGACAATGACCCTGAGAAAATCAGGTGCACAGGGCAAATGCTGTGGAGTCTGGCAGATCTGGGGCCATGTCAATACACCACCTTCATTGTAACGATTAATGCTGATAATAACCGAGAGACAGTGGGCTCTGTCACCAACAAGCTTAGAAATAGTGAGAGTATGATCAATGGCCCAATGCAGGCTCATGTCTCTGCTATGATTAAGAGCCTAGAAGAAGAGATGAGGGTGGAGGGAGAACAGTTTCCACATGGCACCAGTGCGAGTCACAGGCCCCAAAGTCACAGCCCAGTGTTCCCCAGCTAGAGAGAGAGGCTACACCCCAAGGGCTGACCTGGGGTTCTTTCTGTGTGACCATGGGGAAGACATGGGAAGGTGGGATGGGAAACCCACTTCTGTCCTGGCAGCACGGGTGTGTCAGCTCAAGAAGGGAAACACTAATGGAGGGAGTTCCACTAAAGTGAAGGTAGCCTCAGCCTCCCATGTCCAAGGTACTGGGTATGATCTGTCAGATCCCCTTGAAGGAACCTCTACCGTGTATGCCCAGGAAAGAAATTATAACCAGGGTTAGAGGGGCCCTGCCTCTAGCTGGGAAGAGGCACAGCCAAACCGGATCTTCTGGACGGTGTGCATCTGATGGCCTGGCACATCATAGTGTGTCATGGTTTGAGCTTGGCACAATGCCAGTGCTTTTATGAGAATACTTCTTTTCTTGGTATTTACTGTGAGATGTGCTTAGAGACAGAGCAGAGCAGGCTCTAACTTAAGATTGAAAGAAAAAAAACTTTATTAACTTAAAATTACAAGGAAAAACACACTGAACACAGGATGAAAACTTCCTAAATTTTTTTTTCTTCTTTTTTCTAAATTTTTAAATTCTGTTACTACTTTTTAGATCACTCGCTCTCAGTCTATCACTACTTTTTAGATAATCGATTCTCAATTCTTCGAGAAGAGAGGAGTCTCTCTTGCACCACAGACTTCACCCAGGAAACAGTCGGATTTTTTCATGATTCTGTGTCACGTGTGGCACTGCTTGGAGAACTTTTTGCTATTGTGACTTCTTTTTTTTATGTTCAGTGCTCTCATTACTGCAGATGGACTAGAGTTGCTTCTAGGGTTTTTTTTTTTTTAAGGATGCTTTGTCTAGTTCTAAAAAAGAGCACAGTCTCTCTCTTTTTGGGACACCTGTCTCCTCCAGATTTCACCCCCTGGGGCTGAGGGGTCTCTTTAACAGAGATAATTTTATTCTTCTTCTTCTTCAAAGACGGAGGGCACCACCACCACCCTCCTCACCCATCGTCTCTGTTCACACACTTTCACATCACCGCACTCTCCTGGCTCTGAGCCATTGCCTCCTCCTGGAATGCAGTCTTTGTGTTACAGGAACTCAAGGGTTCTGTCATGGCTATTTAAGAAAAAGTCTAGCCAAAGGCTACTCTATCATCTCTTCCCACCTAGGATTTTTATCAACTTCTTTTAAAGTTTTTTACTTTCTATTTTTTTGCAATTTTGCTCTATCTCCTCAACTTCAAGAAGAATCAGCATTTCCAAGGTTTCTATCATCCCAAGATGGGTTAAAAGTCTCAGGCTCTGCCGGTTTGGTTCATGAACTCTCACGGCTGGCTGCCCTGCTGGGCACCCCCCCTTCTCCTTCACACCAGCCGCGCTATCACAGGCGCAGGCTGCTCTCTCTCTCTCTCCCTCCGGGGTGGGGGGAAATGGGGGATGGCTGCCCGAAGCCCTCGCAGTGCTCTCTTCCACCCTTCGGCCCTGGCCTGGCCTACCTCCCTCTGGCCGCATGGCTCCCCTCCCCGCCCAGCTCGGAGCCGGGCAGGGGAAGGTCTGCTCTCTTCCAAGACCGGAACCCAAAGAGAGTTTTTCTTGGGAGTTCACAGCTTTTAACTCTCTGTGTTCTCAGAGGCGTATCTATGCTTTCAGTGGACAAACTAGGTGTCAATAATAAAATATGAACACTGATTGGCATGACTACACTATCTCAAAAAAACTTCATTTCTTCTCAAACTACGACATAGTGACAAAAATACAATGCCTTAGTTGATACTGGTGTGCAGTGTACCCTGATACCATCGGGACAGGTTGGGGCAGAATCTGTTTCCATTGCTGGGGTGACAGGGGGATGGCAGCAATTGACCCAGTTGGGAGCCCAGGTGAGCCTGACTGGGAAGCAGTGGCAGAAACATCCTATTGTGACTGGCCCAGAGGCCCCGTGTATTCTGGGCATAGACTTCCTCCAGAATGGCTATTACAAAGAACCAAAGGGACTCAGGTGGGCTTTTGGCATAGCTGCTGTAGAGGCAGAAATCATTAAGCAGTTGAACACCTTGCCTGGACTATCAGAAAACCCATCTACAGTAGGACTCCTGAACGTGGAAGTGCAGCGAGTGCCAATTGCCACCTTGACTGTGCACTGCCATCAGGGTCAGATGAATCAAGATGCTGTGATCCCCATCCACAAAATGATCCATGAGCTGGAGAGCCAAGGGGTGGTCAGCAAAACCCACTCACCCTTCAACAGCCCCATTTGGCCTGTGTGCAAGTCTGACAGAGAATGGAGATTGACTGTGGACTATTGTGGCTTGAATGAAGTGACTCCACCGCTGAGCGCTGCTGTGCTGGACATGCTGGAACTCCAGTACGAACTGGAGTCCAAGGCAGCAAAGTGCTTTGCCACTACTGACATTGCCAACGTGTTTTTCTCCATTCCTCTGGCAGCAGAATGCAGGCCTCAGTTTGCTTTCACCTGGAGGGCCGTGCAGTACACCTGGAACCGACTGCCGCAGGGGTGGAAGCACAGCCCCACCATCTGCCATGGACTGATCCAGGCTGCACTGGAAAAGGGTGAGGCTCCAGAACATCTGCAGTACATCAATGACATCATTGTGTGGGGGAACACAGCAATGGAAGTATTTGAGAAAGGAGAGAGGGTCATCCAGTTTCTGCTGGAAGCTGGCTTTGCCATCAAGAAGAGCAAAGTCAAAGGACCTGCCCAAAGATCCAGTTCCTGCCGGTAAAGTGGCAAGATGGACGGTGTCAGATTCCCACTGAGGTCATCAGCAAGATCAATGCAATATCTCCACCAACCAGCAAGAAGGAAACACCAGCTTTTCTAGGTGCCATAGGGTTTTGGAGAATGCACATTCCCAAGTACAGGCAGATCATGAGCCCTCTCTACCTGGTCACCCACAAGAAGAACAATTTCCACTGGGGCCCTGACCAACAACAAGCCTTTGCCCAGATCAAGCAGGAGATTGCTCATGCAGTAGCCCTTGGCCCAGTCAGGACAGGACCAGAGGTGAAGAATGTGCTCTACTCTGCAGCCAGGAACAATGGCTTGTCCTGGAGACTTTGGCAGAAGGTGCCTGGGGAGACTTGAGGCCGACCACTGGGATTCTGCAGCCAAAGTTACAGAGGGTCCAAAGCCAACTCCACTCCCACAGAGAAGGAAATTTTGGCTGCCTATGAAGGAGTTCAAGCTGCCTCAGAGGTTACTGGCAGAGAAGCACAACTCCTCCTGGCACCTTGACCACCAGTGCTGGGGTGGATGTTTAAAGGAAAGGTTCCCTCTACCCACCATGCCACCAACACTGCATGGAGCAAGTGGATTGCTCTTATCACACAGCGAGCTCATACTGGAAACCTGAATCGCCCTGGGATTTTGGAGATATTTACAAACTGGCTGGAAGGTGAGAACTTTGGTCTCACTGACAAGGAGGAGCAGGAAAAGTAACAAGGGCTGAGAAAGCTCCACCATACAACCAACTACCAGCAGAGGAAACACGCTACGCTCTTTTCACTGATGGTTCCTGTTGCATTGAATGGATGAACCAGAAATGGAAAGCAGCTGTATGGAGCCCCACATGACAGATTTCACAAGCTACCAAAGGAGAAGGTGGATGAAGTCAACTTGCTGAACTCAAGGCCATTCAGCTGGCCCTGGGCATTACTGAAATGGAAAAGTGGCCACAGCTCTACCTTTATACTTTTTCGTGGATGGTCACCAATGCTCTGTGGGGCTGGCAGGAAAGGTGGAAAAGGGCCAGTTGGCAGCATAGAGGAAAGCCAGTCTGGGCTGCTGATGAGGGGAAAGACATTGCCTCTGGGGTAGAAAATCTGTCTGTGAAAGTCTGTCATGTAGATGCCCATGTCCCCAAGAGCAGAGCCAATGAGGAGCACCGAAGCAATGAGCAGGTAGGTCAGGCTTAAAAGATAGAGGTGTCAAAGATAGACTTAGATTGGCAAGATAATGGGGAGGTATTCTCACCTTGAAGGACCCATGATGCCTCAGGTCATCAGGGTAGAGAGGTCATTTCTAAGTGGGCACGAGACCGAGGGGTGGATCTAACCATGGACAGTGTTTCTCAGGTTATCCATGACTGTGAGACGTGTGCTGAGATCAAACAGGCCAAGCAGGTGAAGCCCCAGTGGTATGGTGGGCAGTGGTGCAAGTACAGGTATGGGGAGGCCTGGCAGATTGACTACATCCCACTGCCCCAGACACGCCAAGGCAAGCACTACGTGCTGACCATGGTGGAAGCCACCACAGGATAGTTGAAGACCCACCCTGTGCCTCACACCACTGCCCGTAACACCATCCTGGGCCTGGAAAAACAAGTCCTGTGGAGACATGGCACCCCTGAGAGAATTGAGTCAGACAAGAGGACCCATTTCAAGAATGGCCTTATCAACACCTGGGCCAGGGAACACAGTACTGAAAGGATATATCATATCCCCTACCATGCACCAGCTGCAGGGAAAGTTCAATGGTGTAACAGAGTACTTATGACTACCCTGAAGGCACTTGGCAGGGGAACCTTCAGAAATTGGGAAATGAACTTAGCAAAAGCCACCTGGATGGTCAAAACTCGAGGATCCATCAATCGAGCTGGTCCTGCCCAGTCTGAGCCCTTGCACACAGTGGATGGAGATAAAGTCCCTGTGGTACACATGAAAGGTATTTTAGGAAAGACTGTTTGGATTAATCCCACTTCAGGCAAAGACAAACCCATCTGTGGGATTGTTTTTGCTCAAGGACCTGGTTACACTTGGTGGGTAATGCAGAAAGATGAAGAAAGCCCTTGTGTACCACAGGGAAACCCAGCCTTAAGTGAGAAGTGTATGTAAGATTTCATTGTGATGCAAATGGAAATAGAATAAGGGGTGGATAATTTCCTGGATTGAAAGATAATGTGTGTATTAACTTCTGTTAACTGGGCAGTTTTCTTTATCTCTTCCACAAACCAATCCTCCCTCTGGGAAACATCTTCTGTTCATGGGTCACTGAGTGTCACTGCATAAAATTACTGATAAAATTACATCATCCCATTGTGAGATGCTCCACCCAGGGAGAGGATCCAAGCATTCCTACCTGGACATAATCTGAGATTTTAGGACACCAGAGCAGCCTTTTCCCACTGGATTCCCAGAGGAGCTGCTGTCTTCTCCACTGGATTCCCAGAGGATTATTAGGCGTATTATCTACACCACCCCTGGACCTTCAGATGAAAACTCCACCCTTCTACAGGATCACTGCTCCAACAGAACCCCATCTGTCACTGCAGCCACCATTTAATGGGACAGCTACAAACACCCTGACCCACAGGGAGTCAGGTTGTATTCTGACTCTGTCAGTGGTATTTTTGTTGTCTGCATGATTGCATTTGTATTTTTAGTTTTCCTAGTAAAGAACTGTTATTCCTATTCCCGTATCTTTATCTGAGAGCCTTTTAATTTCAAAATTATAATCATTTGGTGGGAGGGGGTTTACATTTTTCATTTCAGGGGAGGCTTCTGCCTTCCTTAGCAGATAGCTGTCTGTCCTGGTTTAGGGCATATTTGGAAAAGAATTCCCAAAAAGGGGCTTCTCCAGAAAACAAACCCATACAGCCCCTTCCTCCAACTGGTTCGGGAAGAATTCCTCAGAGAGAAGTGGAAAGAACCTGTTTATTTGACAAGCACAGCAGCCCCCAGCACACAAAATGAACAATACCGGATGACACCACCCTTTCACCACTCTGAAAAAAGATGACAAATTCAGAAAGTCTCTCCTGGGGGTGCTCACTCTGTTATCAGTCCCTCCGGTGCTGGGGCACTGCTGCAGCCACAAGATGCAAACTCTCTCTCAGTGTTTCCCAGGTCCCAGTCCGGAGCAGGTCGGTAGGTCCAAACAGGAAGGGGAGACAGTCCAGGAAGGAATTTGGACAGTTTAGCTAAATTAAATAATGAGGGGAAAAAAAAGCAAGAGCAAGCGAACGCAAAGCAGAAGCAGAGCAGAAGCAAGAGCAAAAGCAAAAAGCAGGGCAAAAAGCAAAAAAGCAGCACTATGTACTGTGCTATCTGTATGTCCCACCGAGTGGCTGTTTAGAGGCCCAAAACAAAACTTTCACTCTGCAGAGCCAGTCTTAAAGGCACAGAACATAATATCCAGCATAACACAGACAAATGGGGGTACCAGTCACCCTAGGACAATGTCTTTTCAAACCAAGACAGTTGGATACACAGAATTTTAGAGGCAGAATATCAATTTCAGCCATGGACACCTGGAGGTGAAAGACGATTCTTTTCCATAAGAAGGAAAGCACAGAACACCAGTGTTTCAGGTTCAGATGAAAGGCAGCAATCATAGGCCAAGGCCAGGCAGATCTCTCTGTCCTGGAAGCTTTTGTCTGAAAGCAGCCCTTGGATATCGGGAGTTTTGGAGGTGGAATCCCAATTTCGGCCATTTCAGCATAGATATAAAGGATGGTTCTTTCCCACAGGAAGGAGAGCACAGAGCCCAAGTGTTTCAAAGGCAGAAGAGGAGACAGGTGGCTCCTGGGAGGCCAAGCCAGCCAGACCTGTTTGTCTTGGCAGCTTTCGTCACCGAGAAATCCCTGGATATACAGAATTTGGGGGGCTGAGTTTCAATTTCAGCCCTGGACATCCTGATGAAAAGGATGGTTCTTTTCAATTGGAAGGAAAGCACTGAGCCCCAGTGTTTCAAAAGCAGGTGAGAGGAAGCCCCCAAGAGGCCAAGGGCAGCCAGACCTGTCTGTCCTGGCAGCTTTCACCTGGGAGCAATCCTTGGATGGACAGAGTTTTGGAGGTGGAATCCCACTTTGGCCATGAGCACCTGGACGAGGTGGATGGTTTTTCCATAGGAAAGAAAAGCACAAACTCCAAGTGTTTATGAAGAAGATGAGAGGTGGCCACCCATGTGCCAAGGCAGCCAGAGCTGTCTCTCCTGGCACCTTTCATCAGTGGGAAATCTTTGGACATAGGGATTTTTGGAGGTGGAATCTCAGTTTTGGTTGTGGGTGCCTGGAATGGAAGAAGAGTTCTTTTCATGAGGGAAGCACAGAGCCCCAGTGTTTCAAAGGCAGATGAGAAACAGCCCTCAGGAAACCAAGGCCAGCCAGACTTGTATCTTCTAGCAGGTTTTGTCTGGGAGAAATCCTTGGATATGGGAATTCTGGAGGTGGATTCCCAACATTGGCCATGGGGACCTAGACATGAAAAGTGCTTTTTCCCCATAGGAAAGAAAAGCATATGGTCCTAGTGTTTCAAAGGCAGAATAGAGGTGGACTCGGGGTGGCCAAGCCAGCCAGATCTGTCTGTCCTGGCAGATTTCATCTGGGAACAATCTGTGCATATAAGGAAAAATGGAGAAGGAATCCCAGGTTTGGCAATGGACACCTGGAAAGAGGGACAGTTCTTTCCATAGGAAGGAGAGCACAGAGCCCCAGTGCTTCAGGGGCTGATGAGAAGCAGTCCTTGACCTGCCAAGGTCAGCCAGACCTGTCAGGTGGCCCCGAGAAGGCCAAGCCAGTCAAACAGTCAAGACCTGTTCTATGTTCCCTGGGTTCCACGGGGCCCCACAGTATCACAATGGTCTCCTTGGTTCCATGAATCCCTGTAGTGTGATAATATTCTCCTTGTCACAATGTTCTCCTTGCTTCTGTAGAGTCACAATGGATCTTTGCTTCCATGAGGTCTTGCAATGTCACAATGGCTCCTTGGTTCTATGGCCCCACATCTTCATTCTTGACCCTTGGTTCCATAGGGTCCCTGAGTTTCACAACTGTCTCCTTGATCCCGTGAGGCACCAGAGTGTCACAATGGTCTCTGATTCCATGAGGTTCCATAGTGTCACTATGGTGTCCTTGGATCTGCATTGCCTCCATGGCCCCTTGGTTCCATGAGTTCTGTACTGTCAGCAATGGATTCTTTGTTCCAAAGGGGCCTTGATGTGTCCCAAGGGCTCCTTGGTTCCGTGACATTCCAAAGTGTCATGTACAGAAAATCACACTATGGAAAGCCAGTGTCCATAAAGGAGACAGAGGAGTCCTGCAACTTTATTCCAATAAAGGGAAAGAGTCCACCAGGGCACACACCCACGGGGTTTTCTCTCTCGAGGTTCCAGAGGGTGCAGCCTCCTTTTATCCAAACTCCTGGCCACATGTTGCCCTCTTCCTGTCCCCATTGGCCAGGAGGTACTGGGAAGGTTCAGCCTTCCCAAACCAGCTGTCACATATTCCCCTCTTGAACCTGTCATTTTACCCCAAAGTTCATAAACTCAAGCTCGTGCAGACCCACGTGTCTGTTTCAGGAGCCAAGCTGTCTGGGCTCTGTAATAAAGTTAATGGAGACATTAAGACCATTTCAAAGATGTTAACACCAAAACCTTCACCCATCAAACTGTCTGTAAAGAATCTTCCCTATCTATCAGTCACAATGGACTCCTCATTTCCATGGGGCCCCACTGTGTCACAAGGGCCCCTTGGCTCCATGAGGTTCCCCAGTGTCACCCTGGTGTCCTTGGATCCGCATTGTCACAACTGACCCACAGTTCCATGAGGTTCCCCAGTGTCACCATGGTTGCTGTCAGAGGCTGGATGAGATCAATGTCCTCAGACCCCTTGGGATGAGCTGTCAGTCAGTCACACAGTGGGGACCAGCGCTGAGCCAGCCCTGACTGCCTGAGCAATCACAAATCCCACCTGGGGAGAGTCCCACAAAGGCCCAGGGGCTTAAAAACACAGAGCACAAGGTCAGCCCCTGGTATGGACCCTGCCTTCTCCTGGGGTTTGGGTCTCACCCACACTGGAACCCCAGGAACTTGGAGCCATATGCGTGTCCTTCTAAAGAGCTTCTGTCTTTCTGTCTCTCTCTTTCCTCTCCTTCTACTGCTCTTTCTATGGAACATTTTTGGGTACCTCAACAACCTAATTGTCTAAAGGTTTCCAGGTTCAATGCGCAAGGTTAATGAAGTTCCTGCTATGATAAATGTTTTATGTTGAATTTGATGTGACATTGAATCCTTTTCCAAAGTTTCTTGGATTTTTGTACTTTGCCAGTAAAATTTTGTGTCATTTTGACCTCTTGAGAGTATCTGGTTGGTGTTTCTCCTGTACACCAAACTTGAGTAAAGGAGCCTTTGGTCACTCCCAGCATTTGAGTGTTCTGGGGTGCCAGAGCCCCGCAGGCTCCCAACAGCCTCTTGTTTCCATGAGGCCCCGCTGTGTCACTCTGGCCCTCGGTTCCGTGAGGATCTGGAGTGTCACACGGGTTGGTGGCGTTTTTCCTTGCTGCCCCTGACATCCCCCTGCCCCACAAAGAGCCCCAAGCCAGCCGTGAGGGACAGGCCCTGCTGGCCCAGGCTGGGCTCAGGGCTTGGCCTTTCTGCTTCCTGCAGCCAAGCCAGGCCTTGCTCAGCATTGCAGTTCCCTGCCCATAGCCTTGGGCTCCCTGCACTCCTGGCCTCGAGGATCTGCTCTCAGCACTCCCTGGGCAGCCTTTGGCACTCCCTGCCCTCCCTGGGGCCCAGCCGTGCTCCAAGGCACTTGGAGTTTTGCTGCTGACTCCTTGAGCGGCTTCTTCATCCTTCTCTCAGTGCCTGAGGCTCCTGGACCCAGCCCCAAATCCACCGTGGGGCTGATTAAAATACAGAAAGCCCTCAGGAGCTCTTTGTCTCCCTTCCATTGTCTTTGAGTCTCTGTTATAAATAGGAAACTTGACTATGCCAATATTCAAGCAGCAATCAGTTCATTAATTAATATGGTAAAGTATGAGCAACTCAGCGCTGGGTACAGTGGGGGCAGTTCTCCCTCCAAGTGCACACCGACAGTTGGGGCTTACAGGTATTTATAGGGGTACTCATAAGCTTTCTCAGCAGTTTCTATTCCAATTTTTACTCATCAGCAGTTTCTATTTTCCAATTTTTACATCACAAATCTATACACTATTTAGTTTTTCTCAGAATATGTCCCAAAAAGGAGGATCTCCAGATGGTGGTGGTAGTTTCCGAAATATTGGTCCTGGTTTCTGCAAGAATAAAGACAAATCCCATCTGGTGAAGTCCAGCTCCCCAGATGTGGCTCCACCTTTTTAATTATAATGACTATAAATCTCATACAGTGGTGTCCAGCTTCCCTTGGTCGAATTTATAAATCCTCAAGATGATGTTCATCTTCCTTTCTCAAGCTGTTTTTCTCTGTTTTGTTAAGGCGTGAGATAAGCATATTTCCTTTATATAGATTCCAAAGCTATAGTTTCAAGGATACAAGCAATATTCTAAAATATACTTCAAAAGGTTAATATTGCATCACTCTTTAAGGCCTGACTACAAGCAAAAAGCAACATCGTTAATGCTTTAATTCAAATGCTCCTAAATCAACCAAGGTTAATTGCAAAGAAAAGATAGGTTCAAAGGCCTTCATCCATGCTTTACTTTCCTCAGTATTATTAGAATTCACAACTGTCCCATTGTCGGCCTCCACACATATCACAATCACAAATACACACATTGCCTGTCTGTACCTGACACGAAACACAGCTTTGTATTTCACAGTTCCCCCACTGCTTGTATAAATTTCCATTTATCTTACTCATTCGTGTCTGGGCTTCAAATCTGGCCAAAACTTTGGAAGCTTTTCCCTTTTTGTCTTCTGTCCCTAATTTCATTATTTTGGATCTCTTAGCTGGTTTCTCAAATTGGCCAACTCCTCCTTTAGCCAATTCTGGGTCTATCACAGCAACCTGCATGCTCTGAATAACTGAGTGGATCAGTCGGATAAAACATGGAATAAGGCAAGGTAGAAACAATAGCCCAGCCAATGAACACAGTATCGTGAACCCTATTTTCTTCCACCAAGTTCCCCCTCCAAGCACCTGGTCCCACCATGAGGCTTGAAGGATGGAATTTCATTTTTGGACAGGGACATGAGCCACCCTTTTGATCTCTGCTGCCAAACCCCTGATGGTTTCTCCGTAATCATCAATCTCAATGCAGCATTCTGACTCATTGAATTTTCCACACGCTCCCCCTTCTTCAGCCAACAAATAGTCCAATGCTCTTCAATTCTGATACACAAAAGCCCACACCTGATTGTGCTGCTGGCTTAACAAGTCCAGGGCCTCCGAGGAGTGATTTGAGACTCTCTCTACCACTGCCTGCAGTCTAATCAACCTGTTCGGCAGGTAAATCGGGGTCCTGTATCCCCAGCTTCCATCCTGAGCCCAAGTGGCTGGCCCATAACAATCTATTATTCTTTCTACCGGCCACTCTTATTTTCTCCATTTTTGGTCCCCTTCTGCCCTTGGAAATTCCAGTTTTAATTCTAATCCCTAAAGTATGGGATCCTTTCCATCTATGGGGCAGTTTGCTGTAAAACTTTTCTCCACAAATCAAATATATCCCATTTGGGCCTTTCCATTGGTCACTCACAGCCTCAGGTTTTTCCCAATACATTCTTAAGCTTTCCAGGGATTGGTAAGGGTTAGCTCCAGGACTTTTATGCCAGCACAACTTTATGTGATCATCCCATTCCCAATTCTTCTCTTTTATTAGGCTCCAAGATCCAGCAGGAGGTGTTGGCTGCCAAGTTCTAGTGTTATTATTTGAATTTACTGCTAAAGTAGACATACACGGAGTATACCCTACCACTTCAGTATATTTCTTTCCTTCCCTGCTGATGCAAACTGTCCCAATTATTCGATGATTTAAAATCCATCCCTCAGGCCATTTCAATGTCTTGGAAATTTGAGTATGGTTCCATTTTAGAAATTGCTCTGGAGCTAGACTCTCACCACTCCATGGCCATTTTCCAGCTGATTTTAGTCCCCCACAAATCCAACAGTTGGATAACTCTGATTCTGTGGCAATTTCTTGCATTAGATCTACAAAAAGGTTCCTATTTGAAGTCAGAAAACCCCAATCACCATACTGCTGTTCTGTTTGTGTTGTTCGCTTAATTCATTTAGCTTCTCTTGTTCTGCCCTTTTCCTTTTTGCTTCGGATTCTTGCTCTTGTAGTTTTTGAGTCATTTGTTTCATTCTACTCTCTGGGTCCCTTCCTTCCCTATCCCTTGCTAAACAAAAGAATTTTGAGTATCGCTGACAAATTCATCATTATCCTCAAGAAGGTTGGTTAACACGGGCCCATCATTGGGAGAAACCTTTTGTCCATATTTTAAATTTTCTCCAACCCAGTATAATTTGCCACCCATAGTGCACATCTTTAATTGGCTGTGGTCATAGCACACTTCACTAACATGAATATGCCATAAATACTGATTCCATTCTTCTCCCAATCCAGACAGTATGATTGCATTTGTCACAGACAGCTGGAGCAATAGGCTCTGATCCTGCAGCTCGCTCGTGGATTATGTGGAGTTCAGGAGTGAGGCTATTAAGGCCCATTGCTTGGGATGCAATGATCAATACAGTGAAAATACTCCTCAGGGGGTTTAACTCTCTATCTCTCTCAAGGCCCCTTGGGTTGCATCCAAGGGCCGAGATGTAGATCTTCTCTGTAGCAGAGTTTGTACCTTGGGATTTAGTCACTGATTTAGTTTCATTTTTGCCTTTTACCTCATGAGCCTTCAGTTCTCTATTTATCGTGGGTGTGGCCCAATTCTTTTTTTTAATTTAGGCTAGTTGGCGCCTAAATCTGGGGAATGTGCAATTACAATAGGGTTGGTATATGTGCCTCCCTTTCTTCCAGTGGTACTTAGCTTCCTGCCACTCTTTTGCTTTAATTTGATATTCAACAGGTCCACCAGTCTTTATCACCTGTTTTAATATATCCTTTCCTTACTGCAGCCCACAATGTTTTATCCTTTTTTTTTTTTTCCTTTTCCTTTTATACAATTACAGCAGAGAGCATTAGGGATCTGTCTCCTTGGTAGGTTTGTATACCACAATTCTTCACACTCTATACACTTAAAACACTTACAGTTTGGAGCAGTACATTCTACCTCTCGTGAGTACAGTTGGTTTTGTAGCTTAAGGTAGGAGCGTTTTGGTGACATACATCAGTCTCTCTTTACTTTCAGTTCTCCGGGGGTAGATGCCATTCTCCACTGGGATTCAGCAGGGTCTCTGCCGGTGGTTCCTCTGCCGGTGGTTCCGCTGCTCCTTTGACCCGTGACGCGTAGGTCCAGCCCTTTTCCACAGTTCAGACAGCTGTATTGGTGGTCAGCAGGGTTCAATATGGACCTTCCCACCTAGGAGACAAACTTTCTTCCTTCCAGCTTCTAATTAGCACCCAGTCACCCGGTTTTATTCGGCATATGCTAAATCCGAGAGGGGCTGAGTGAGCAATTACCCCTTTTTCCCTTAGTTCTAGGACATGTTGTCCCATCTTCTGGATGTATTTTTGAATAGTCATATCTGCTACGACTACTGATGTTTGGGGTACTTCCTGGGAATAGGGCATTCCATAAAGCATCTCATATGCAGAAAGGCCCGTATCTGCATTTGGAAGTGTTCGGATATTAAGTAATGCTAAAGGTAAACATTTTACCCATGACATTTGGGTCTCAATCATCAATTTTGTTAATTGTTGTTTTATAGTTTGGTTCATTCTTTCCACCATCCCAGAGCTTTGGGGGTGCCAAGAGGCGTGATATTCCCAGGAAATACCCATGGCTTGTGTTACTCCTTTTATAATACTGGAAGTAAAATGGGAGCCCTGATCAGAATCAATGGCCCTGATAACCCCAAATTGGGGAATAATTTGTTCCAGCAATATTTTAACTACAAACTTTGCCGTGGCTCGGGCAGCCGCGTAGGCTTCCACCCAATGAGTCAGTTTACTAATACTAACAAGTATTTCCATCTGCCCACCTTTGGTAATTCGGTGTAATCCACCTGAACCCTCTCAAATGGTCAGTAGGCTATTTTCCTACCACTGGCTGGAGCTTGTCTCATAACTCTTTTGTTAACTTTTTGACAAGTCAAACACCCCTGTGTTATTTGTTTTGCTATTTCAAAAATTCCAATGCATCCATAATATTTTAAAAAAAGATCACATAAGGCTTTTGTTCCCCAATGAGTACGCTGGTGTAACTGGCTTAGAATCCTTCGAGCGTAAGCCTTAGGTAAAATCTCTCTTCTATCTGGGAGTACTCATTTTCCCAGCTCTTTCTTAGCTTCTAATCTTTTTAAAGCTTCTTCCTCTTGAATACTATAGCTTTTTGGCAGTTCCTCTTGAATTCCCTCTATAGTGTTCAGCTGGATAGTCTCTTCTAATTTAAAAACTGCCTCCTTTGCAGCTTGATCAGCTGCAAAGGAGGCAGTTTTTCCTCTTACTAAGTAGCTTGACCTTCCTTGGTGACCTTTTACATGTACTATAGCTATTCTTTTAGGTCCTTTCAGGGCCTCAAACACTCTAAATATTAACTCTTGATGGATCAGTTTCTTCCCTTGAGTGTTCAATCAACCCTCTTTCCATCCAAATTTTTCCAAATGTGTGTACAATTCCAAAAGCATATTTTGAGTCTGTATAAATAGTCCCCACCTTATCCTTTAAAAGTTCTAAAGCTGGTAAAAAGCAAACAATTCACAAGCTTGAGCTGACCAGCTGGAACTGATTTTCCTCTTTCTATTACAGACATGTTTTCCCCTTCCACAATAGCATATCCTGAATTTTGTTTCCCTTGTATCACCCTTGACGAGCCTTTGATAAAATATTTTTCCCCACTAGATAACTCTGTCTCACTTAAATCTGGTCTCACTTTTGTTTGTAATTTGATTAATTCTACACAGTATAAGCAAGCTCTTCAGTTGGCTCCCCATAGAGAAATTGTGCAGGGTTCTGAGCAGGAGTGACCTTAAGTTCCAGTTCAGGGGAATGTATCGAGATAGCTTCATACTTTAAAATCCGGCTGTCAGTGAGCCACTTCTCTGCTTTTTGATGCAATATGCCTCTAACATTGGGGGGGTATATACTACTAACAGAGCTCCAAATGTAACTTTCTTTGCTTCTTCTACCAGAAGAGCTGTTGCTACTATAGCTTGTAAACATACTGGCCATCCCCTACTCACAGGGTCCAGTAATTTTGAATAATACCCCACCGGCTTTTTGTCTCCTCCCCAGTCCTGGGTAAGCACTCCATAAGCAGTTTGCTCAGCAGTATTTACAAATATTGAAAAGGTTTCTCTTAGTTAGGTAGGCTGAGTACTGGGGCTTGAATTAGAGCATCTTTCAAACTCTTGAATGGTTTTTCATCCTCCTGGTTCCGTTTCACTGTGTTGACTGTTAGTTTTTCATACAGAAACTTTACTTTCTGATTATATCCATCTATCCATTGCCTACAGTATCCCAATAACCCTAACAGCTGTCGTACTTCCCTTTTGGTATTAGGGGAAGGTAGGCTCAATATTCCCAATATTCTTTCAGGATCCAGTCTTTTTGTTCCTTTACTCAACCAGTGGCCTAAGTACTTTACCTCTTCTTCAGCAAATTGTAACTTGGCCCTTGAAACCTTTAGGCCTTTCTTTCCCAAGAAATTCAACAGTCTGATTGTTGCTTCTCTCACCTGCTCCTGATTCTCTCCTGCAATTGATAGATCATCTACATATTGTATTAGTTTAGTTCCTTCTGGTCTTTCAAAATCTTGTAAAACTTTTTCTAAGGACTGGCTAAAATGATTTGGGGACTCAGTGAACCCTTGGGGTAAGACTGACCACCGTAATTGTCATTTTCTCCCTGTGTCTGGATCTTGCCACTCAAAGGCAAAATAGTCTCTGCATCCCTCGTCTAAAGGACAAAACCAAAAGGCATCTTTCAAATCCACTACACTATACCAGGTATAGTCTGAGGAGATTTGACTTAGTAATGTATAAGGGTTTGCCACTACAGGAAACCTTGTGGCTGTTTGCTGATTGACAGCCCTTAAGTCCTGGACTAGACGGTAGCTGCCATCACTTTTCTTCCCAGGGATTATGAGGGTATTATGGGGTGGCATCCATTCTTCTAGTTTACCTTGCCCTAAGAGTTCTACAGTTACTGGCTTCAGTCCCCGCCTGCCATCTAGTGGAACAGGGTTTTGTTTCACCCTTATAGGGAACTCAGGGTTTACAATGGTGATTTTTAAGGGTTCAATATTCAATTTACCGATATCCTCAGGAGTGGACCAGACATCAGGACATATTTTATTCTCATCCTGGTCTGTCAATTTGTATAATTGTACCATTAATTGATCAATTTGGGGCTTAATTTCAATATTTAGAGATAAAATCAGATCTCTCCCTAGTAAATTGCATTCTGCTTCTGAAACTAGTAATAGATCACTAATATCCAATTCTTCTTTTGATTCAATTAGTACTTGTTCAATATTAGGAACCTTAAAGGCCTCCCCTTTTGCTCCAATTACTTGAGATGTTTTCTGACTGACTTTGCATCCTTTTATTAATCTTTGCACTGTTGATCGTTCAGCACCCGTATCTACTAAAAATGTAACTTCTTTACCTTGGGAACCTATCTTTAATTTTATCAAGGGCTCCTGTGATGTTCTCATCCCTAATAAATAGATCCCCTGACACCTCTACTCCTCCGCAAACAGTTTTTGCTCTGCTTCTCGTTTCTTGCAAAACCTTTTAACGTGACCTTCAACCCCACAGTAAAAGCAGGTAGGTCTTTTCAAACCCTCATCTGTTCTTTTTCTGGTGGCTTTAGCATTTCCTGAAGATGCACCACCCTTCTGAACCTCTTTTACTGCAGCCATGAAAACCTTAGCTTGACCTTTCATCTTCCCTTCATCTCTTCACACATAAACTTTCTGCGCTTCCCTTAACAATTCTTGTAAATCTCCCTCCTGCCAGTCATCCAACTTTTCAAGTTTCCTTCTAATATCTTCCCATGATTTTGCCACAAACTGAGTATTGATTAACGCTTCCCCCACAGCTGTATCAGGATCCAATCCTGAATACATTTGTATACTCCTCCTTATCCATTCTAACCAATCTATTGGGGACTCATCTTTTCCCTGACATTTATTTAGGGCCTTGCTAATATTTTGCCTGCTGGGAACTGCTTCTCAGATTCCCTGAATAATTATATTCCTGAGATCCACCATATTCTGCCTATCCTGATCATTATTATGGTCCCAGTTAGGGGTTACCGGGGCCATTTCATTTCTCCTAAAGGTCCCTGCTGGTGGTCTCTATCCCAAATTCTCATGCCAGCCTCTCTTATCAATTGCCTTTGCTCTGCTGTAGATAAAATACTTAAAAGCTACTGAATCTCTGTCCAGGTGTAAATGCTGGGTCCTAGGAGCTGATCTAACCTTTCAGACACCCCCAGCGGATCTTCAAGTAACCTTCCCCCTTTTTTTTTTAAAAGCTCTTACATCCCCGTTGTTCAGGGGGGCTGACACATACCCAATGACTGGTCTCCCTTGGTTTCCTACTAATGGTACTTCCCTTAATGGGTACAAGTGCCCCCCTTCCCTTCCTTATTGCTATCCCCACTGCTTTCTGCTCATGCCTTTTCCTGGCTTCTAGTTCTGTGTGCTGGTGGTGAATCTGGTACCGGGAGTGGAGCCATCGGAGCTTGTGGTGCAAGGGGTGCAGGATTAGGTGCAAAGGGTGCAGGATTAGGTGCAAATGGTACTAGATTGGGTGCAAATGGTGCAGGATTAGGTGCAAGGGGTGGATTGGGTACTGGATGAGGCACCTCTGGCAGAGCAGCTGGCTGTGGTAGAGAAGGGGGCTGAAGCTTATCTAAGGGGTCCCACTGATTCTTTTCCTTTTTGGTTTTTAATGCATACAGAGGAGTAGGCCAGGACCCATGACATAAAGCTGCATTATCGCTTTCCTCTTGGTTCATAGGGTCCTTTTTATTTACATAGGCATTCAAGGCCTGACAGATCCACCCTTCAGATGACCTGTACATTGGCCAATATAAATTATCAGGTCGTATCATTTCCTTAGTCCATTCTACCATACAATATTGTATTATGTTCTCTTTGCTTTTTCCTCTCCTGGTTTCACATTTATTTCACAATTTTAACATTACCCCAAGGGGGCTATCCTGGGGTATATCTGGTAAAATGCTCCCTCTTTTTCCAGTACCTTCAGTACCTCTATTTTCCTGCTGATGTATACAGCTCCTGGGTTTTTGCTTTGGCATTTACCCATTTTATCCTAACAGGTGTTCCCTCACTCACCTCATCTACACTTGTTCAGACCTTGGTCCCTTTTTGTCAAGGATTTTTCTAATAAAAAGTCCCTTCTACCAGTCCGCTTCTTGCCTCCAATTTCTAAGAAAAAAAAATCCCCCTTAACTATTATTTCGTCTCACTCCCAGCGTTTTACATACAGGAAATCCTCCTTCACTCGCTTCATTCCTTCACCTGCTGCTCCCCTCACGGGGAGACGAAACCGAGGTTAGAAGAACTCCACGATCGCTCCGTGACTGGGTCACGTCTCACACACACACCACTCACACTCTTACACACCTACACCTGTTCTTATCCCACCTAACCAAGAGATACTTACAGCCTCCTTTTCTCTCCTGGGTCTTAGTGCACGAGTAATTGCAGGTGAATTTACTGCAGTCTACTCCAGGAGCTCAAAATTCTTTGCTCATAAATTACCTTAAGAATTTCCACTTCCCTGAGAGATTCCCCAGTCACTCAGGGTCACCTGAGGCAGAAACCTCCAAGGTGGGGCGCCTCCCTGACATCAGGAGTCTCCCTCAAAGGATTTGGAAATTCCCGGCCAACACACCAAAACTGATATAAATAAGAAGCTTGACTAGGCCAATATTCAAGCAGCAATCAATTTAATAATTACTATGGTAAAGTATGAGCAACACAGTGCTGGGTACAGTAGGGGCAGTTCTCCCTCCAAGTGTACACTAATAGTTGGGGCTTACAGGTATTTATAGGGGTACTCATAAGCTTTCTCAGCAGTTTCTATTCCAATATTTACGCATCAGCAGTTTCTATTTTCCAATTTTTACATCACAATTCTATACACTATTGTGATTTAGTTTTTCTCAGGATACGTCCCAAAAAGGAGGATCACCAGATGGTGGTGGTAGTTTCCGAAATATTGGTCCTGGTTTCCTCAAGAATAAAGACAAATCCCATCTGGTGAAGTCCAGCTCCCCAGATGTGGCTCCACCGTTCTAATTACAATGACTATAAATCTCATACAGTGATGTCCAGCT
Organism: Serinus canaria; assembly: GCF_022539315.1. NCBI lineage: Eukaryota > Metazoa > Chordata > Aves > Passeriformes > Fringillidae > Serinus > Serinus canaria. The sequence goes on from NC_066338.1 coordinate 3,072,098, forward strand.
TCCCTTGGTCAAAATTATAAATCCTTGAGATGATGTTCATCTTCCTTTCTCAAGCTGTTTTTCTCTGTTTTGTTAAGGCGTGAGATAAGCATATTTCCTTTATATATATTCCAAAGCTATAGTTTCAACGATACAAGCAATATTCTAAAATTATACTTCAAAAATTTATTATTGCAGCACTCTTTAATGCCTGACAACAAGCAAAGAGCAACATCCTTAACACTCTAATTCAAATGCTCCTAAATCAACCAAGGTTAATTGCAAAGAAAAGATAGGTTCAAAGGCCTTCTTCCATGCTTTACTTTCCTCAGTTATTATTAGAATTCACAACTGTCCCATTGTCGGCCTCCACACATATCGCAATCACAAATACACACATTGTCTGCCTGTACCTGACACGAAACACAGCTTTGTATTTCACACTGAGGAGCACTCGGGAAATGTCACTGCAAGGGCAGTGTTGATCAGCCCGGTGCTTCCCCTGTGCTGTGCCTTACAGCGCTGTTTAGTTTTATTTGGCTTTTAGAGCCTGCCTGTGAAGAGAAGCCCCCCAGGAGAGCAGAGGCTGCTGAAAGATCTGACATCCTCGCCCTAAGCAAGGGATGGAACAGCACAGACTGCTGAAAAGATTCCAGCTGGTCTCAGGGCAGAGAGAAAGCCAAAACAGTTTAACTTGGTATTTGGTGGTGCATGTCTATGTAAAAGAATGCTCTAAAATGTCAGCGTCCAATAAAATGCCCTTGGCTGAGGTTTCCTGTGCTGGTGAGAGTCTTTTAGACCCAGCCTTCTCCTGAGCTCTCTGCTGTTGCAGTTCCATGGACAGAGGCTGTTGTCTCTTACCCCCTCCCAAGGGCAGGCTGGTGTTCAGCCATCTCCAGGGCCCCATTCCACGTCACTGTGACCTGGGAAGGCAAACTCCATCACTCCAAATGTCCCCCCTTGATCCTTCTTGCCAGACATTTGGCCCTGGCACTGGGGTTTGCTGCTGGTTGCTGCAGGAAAAGGGAAAACCCTGTGACATTTTGGGGCACATGGAACCAAGAAAACCCCTGTGACACTGTGGGGTCTGATGGAATCAAGGGTCCTTTGTGACACAGAGGGGCCAACATGGAGCCAAATATCCATTGTGAGAGTTGGGGAGCTTGTGGAACACATTGTTCATTGCAACAATGCGGATCCAAGGAGACCGTGGTGTTGTTCATTGTTTATGGAAAGCTTTTGCATTAATCATGGAATCATGGAGCCCATTGTGACACAGCGGGGCCCGTGGAACCAAGGGGCCATGGTGACACTTGGAACTAAGGATACCACTGTGGAGTACGGAACCTCATGGAACAAAAAGTCCATTGCCACAGAGCAAGGCCTCGTGGAACCATGGAGTCCAAAGGTCTAAAACATTTCCTGCATACTTCTGCCTTGGGTTAGGGGAATGTTATTGGTGGCAGCTTGGTCTCAGCACACACTTGAGGATTGTGTCTGTTTTCAGTGGGAAAACTCAGGAGTTGCTTCAAAGAATACACAAAGTGAAAACCCCTCTTAGCCTGGGTGCAGCCAGCTCTGCAAGCACAGCAGGTCCCAGGGGAGTGAGGACAGACAGGATGGGGCTGGGGAATGTGGAGCAAGGTTGTCCACACAGGGTCAGAGCTCAAGGCACAGCTCCTGTGAGCAGGACAGAGCTGCTG
>NC_066338.1:3074279-3090273 GCF_022539315.1 Serinus canaria
ATTCTTCCTGAACTTGAGGAAATAGAGCAAAATAGCAAAAAAATAGATAAGTAAAAATCATTAAAAGAAGTTGAGAAAAATCCTAGGTGGGAGGAGATCATACAGTAGCCTTTGGCTAGACTTTTTCCTTAATAGCCATGACAGAACCCTAGAGTTCCTGTAACAAAAGACTGCATTCCAGGAGGAGGCAATGGCTCAGAGCCAGGAGAGTGCGGTAATGTGAAAGTGTGTGAACAGAGACAACGGGTGAGGAGGGTAGTAGTAGTGCCCTTCGTCTTCGAAGAAAAAGAAGAAATTACCTCTGTTCAAGAGACCCCCTCAGCCCCAGGGGTGAAACTTGGGGAGACAGGTGTCCCAAAAAGAGAGAGACTGTGCTCTTTTTTAGAACAGACAAAGCATCCTTAAAAAAAAAAACCCTAGAAGCAACTCTAGTCCATGTGCAGTAATGAGAGCACTGAACATAGAAAAAAGAAGTCACGATAGCAAAAAGTTCTCCAAGCAGTGCCACATGTGACAAAGAAACACAAAAAATTTTGACTGTTTCCAGGGTGAAGTCTGTGGTGCAAGAGAGACTCCTCGCTTCTCGAAGAATTGAGAATTGATTATCTAAAAAGTAGTGATAGACTGAGAGCGAGTGATCTAAAAAGTAGTAATAGAATTTTAAAAATTTAGTAAAAAGAAGAAAAAAAAATTTAGAAACTTTTCATCCTGTGTTCTGTTTATTTTTCCTTGTAATTTTAAGTTAATAAAGTTTTTTTTCTTTCAATCTTAAGTTAGAGCCTGCTCTGCTCTGTCTCTGATCACATCTCACATATTCCAGGCCCTCCACGAGGGTGAGTGAGCGCAGAGGGCTGTCAGCATGGGCTGGCTGGGTGAGCTGCAATGCCTGGGCAGGGAGCTGCAATCCCTGACCTGGCTGCAGTGGGCTTTGCTTTTTCTGTGGACGAGGGTGGTGTGGGCAGAGCACACAGAGATTTCAGAGACAAGTGTGAGGTGATTCATGGCCAGCACCTTGCCGCTGATCCCCTTGGCCCCTCCTGTCTTGTGGCCATGGCAAGAGCTGGGTGGGATGGCCCTGGAAGAAAAGTATCCTTGGATTCCTGCACATCCAGGTTCTGACTGTGGCTCTGTTCTCTCTCTTCCAGCCCTTCAAGGCCTGAGTGAAAACGACATCCCTTCCTATATAAGCACATTTATACAGATGATGTTTGAGGGAAGAGCTGCGGAACTACTTTCATCTGCTGGCTCAGAAGAACCAGTGTCTCTTTAAGACCTCCAGATCCCTTGGAAGGTGAGACCACCTGGAGACCAGAGGAGACCAGCTGGAGTTCCAGGCACAGCTGATGACTGGCACAGCTGAGCCTCTGGGAAGCTCCCATAGCTCCTGCCTTCTCCCTCCCTGGTGACAGCTCCCTCCCTCCAGCCCTCAGACCCTGCCCATCCCCTTTCTTCCCTCCCAGCTCATCCTTTTGTTTCACCTTCCATTAATAAACTGTTTGGCTTCTTCACTTTACCCACATCTCAGTGGAGCTGCAGTGATGCAAATCCGGAGCCCTGGGACACACAGGCCCCTCTTGCTGTTCTCTTCCACGCCGTGTTTTGTGCACAGACACAGAGGAGTGAGGGAGATCAGGCTGGAAAGGTCCCTGTGCTGAAGGTCCATTTCCACAACACTGTGGATCCTGCTGAGCACCCTGGAGCCCCTGGGCTATGGAAGAGCCATCCTGAGGATGCTCTGAACCCAGCTGTGAGGGATTCCATGGCAAGCATCCATGGAGAGCAAAGGGGCTTGGAATGCTGGAAGGTTTCAAGAACAGCTTCCTGAAAGCACAGCACTGCTCCATCCCTGCACAGGATCAGGAAGAGGGCAGAGCCAGAGATAATCTGGGATCAACAGAGAGCTTTAGGTGAGCCTAGGAGCAAATGAAGCAGCAGCACGGTGCCCAAGACTCAGACACATGATTGTGCCAGTGCCTGGAGCGCTGCCCGGCAGTGCTGGGATCCCGGGTGTGGTTCTGGTACCCAGAACCGAGGAATGGCAGCCCCAGGCTCAGACCCAGTCAGAAAGCCACCCAAGTAAGACCACAGCCAGGGCTCCTTTCCAGTTTCTCTTGGGCATGGCCACAAAACAACCCCTGCTGCTTCTTCCTCCGTCTGTGTTTGGGGAGTGCTGGTGGCAGAGCCAGCCAGGTTGTGCTCTGCGTTCCAACTCCTGTTGGGAGCGGGCATGAAAAGTTCTGCGTGCACAGCAGAGAGTCCTGGAAGGTGCTGGCAGGAGCGTCCTGTGGGGACAGCGCTCTGGTCTGTGGCTGCGAACAGCCTGGTGTTCTTCCTGCTGTGAACGCAGGCAGGAGTTGAGGCAGGTGAAGGGGGAGTGGGCAGCTTGTGTTTGTAGAGGGCTGCACCTCTGAACCTCCACCTGGAAACACACTTGGGGGAATAGGAGCTAGAGCTGGAACATTCAGCCTTGCCAGCTTTTCTTAAGAGTGTGTTGGTGTTCCCCAGGAAAGCTACACATTTGGGGAAATGCCTTTGGAGGAAAGGGGCTTGCTTCTCAAGGAAAGTGCTTCCCTGGGAGCTCCCAGTGAGGTGGGAAGGGTGATCCAGGAACCGTAGGCCTGGCAGCCTGAGCTTGCCACCGGGGAAGGCCTTGGAGCAGATCCTCCTGAGTGCCATCCCACGGCACCTGCAGGGAACCAGGGTGTCTGCTGGAGGGTGGGAAAGCTCTGTGGAGGGACAGGGTCAGCTGGGGGTCCTGGTGGGGTGTTGAGGGCTTCTGTGTGGGAGTTTGGGAGGGTTGGTGTTGGTGGAGTGTTGGGGAAGGAGTTGTCTGGAAGGTGAGAGGTCTAGGCTGGAATTTGAGTCAGTTTGAAGGCAGCCTCTGTGCTTTGGCACAGCTTTGGTTATGGAGGGCAGAAAGAATATCTGTGACTCATCCTGTTCATGGTCCTGATTCTCTTGCAGGGAACAAGAAGGGAGAACTGTACTGGCCACTTAGATATCTGTACCAGGGGGAGGATTAGCCCTTTTGCCATCTACTCATTTGTTTGGGCTACTTTTGTAACACTTTATTGGACTTTATTTCTTCAGAGCTTTTATTCCTTAAGAGAATTAGGATGTTATCTTCCCTTCATAGAAAACGGTCTGCAAACCACAGAATGGCTTTGTCATCGTTTGAGCCTGGCGCAATGCCAGTGCCCCCTAACGAGAATACCTCTTTCCCTGGTATCTACTGTGAGATGTGATCAGAGACAGAGCAGAGCAGGCTCCAACTTAAGATTGAAAGAAAAAAAGAATTTTATTAGCCTGAAACTACACAGAAAAACACACAGAACACACAGAACACAGGATGAAAACCTTCCAAATTTCTTCTTCCTCCCCCCACCAAATTTCCAATTCCATTACTACCCGTTAGATAATCAATTCTCAATTCCTCGAGAAGAGGGGAGTCTCTCTTGCACCACAGACTTCCCCAGGAAACAGTCGAAACTTCTCGTGTTTCCATGTCACGTGTAGCACCGCCCAGAGAACATTTGCCATCGTGACCGCTTCCTTCCATGTCCAGTGCTCTCACCACTGCACATGGATCAGAGCTTCTTCTAGGGTTTTTCCTTTTAAGGATACTTTGTCCAGTTCCAAAAAGAGCACAGTCCCTCTCCTTTGGGACACCTGTCCCCCCCCAAATTTCAACCCCTAGGGCTGAGGGGTCTCTTGAACAGAGATCATCTTCCTCTTCTTCTTCTTTGAAGACGGAGGGCACCACCACCACCCTCCTCACCTGTCATCTCTATACACACACTCTCACATCACTGCACTCTCCTGGCTCTGAGCCATCACCTCCCCCTAGAATGCAGTCTCTGTGTCACAGGAACACCAGTGGTTCTGCTGTGTCTATACAAGAAAAGTCCAGCCAAAAGCCACTCCATCATCTCCTCCCACCTAGAATTCTTCTCAACATCCTCTCAATCTCATCAACTTCAGGAGGAATCAGCATTTGCAAGGTTCCCATCCTCCCCAGAAGGGTTAAAAGTCCCAGGCTCTGCCGGTTTGGATCATAACTCCCACGCCTGGCTGCCCTGCTGGGCACCCCCCCCTTCTCCTTCACGCCGGCCGCACTATCACAGGCACAGGCTCTGGCTCTCTCTCCCTCTCTCCGGGGGGGGAAATGGAGGATGGCTGCCTGAAGCCCTTTGCAATATTGCTCCTCCACCCTTCGGCCCAGGCCTGGCCTACGTCCCTTCGGCCGCATGGCTCCCCTCCCTCCCTGCCCAGCTCGGAGCCGGCAGGGGAGGTCTGCTCAGTTCCAACCGAACCCAAAAGGAAATTCCCCTGGGAGTTCACAGCTTTTAACCCCCTGTGTTCTCAGAGGCGTATCCATGCCCTCAGTGGACAAACCAGGTGCCAAATTAAAATCTGAACACCGATTGGCTTGACCACACCATCACAAAAACTTCATTTCCTCTCAAAACCACGACAGGCTTTTTTTTTTGCCTCTGTGTAGTGTTATGTTCTGTAAAGTGACTCTCATTGGATGATGTTAGGGCAATGAGTTTCTGCTTTTCTGCTTTGAGAGTGGAGCAAACTTCCAACTCCTCACCTTCTCAGGCCATCCCAGTGAATTTGGGAACTTTGGAATTTTTTTGGGAACCACTTGAGTTGAGCAATGGGAAGTAAAGCTTTCCTGAAGTGAGGATTCTTAAACACCAGATTCTTCTGTGCCTTGACCACTAAGGTGTTTCTGTGCTAAAGGAAATTATTTGAATGAGAAAATCATTTCAGCTTGGAGTGAGAACTTCTGACTGAGACCAAGTGTTGCCAGCAGTTGCTCCAGGTGCTCCTGCCAACAGCCCCTGCAGGAAAGAGCACAGCCCCCAATGCACGTGGGCTTTGGCTCCCTCTGGCACAGAAGCCCCCTGGGGCACAGGTCTCTGGGGCACCAGGAGATGGGTACCAGTGCTGCCAGGGCTCGGGGGGTGGCAGGTCAGCTTGGGCAGGGACTCTGCCACATCTGCTGATGTCAGCACTCCCTGGGCCCAGGGATCATAGCAGCATTTGTTCCCTGGCCCACACGTTCCCTGTCCATGTCACACCCTCAGGTTTAGGATGGCCACCAGCTGGGATGTGTCCCAAGGAGGCTGTGCCAGCTTCTGTGGAAGGCCCCGTGCCCTTCCCAGTGCAGCTGCCTCGGCAGCCCTGGGGGCTCCTTCTGCTGCCCTGAGCCCAGAGAGCAGGGCAGCGTTTGCTGATGCTCTGAGCCCTTCCTTAAGACCCTTTTAGGCTGGCCTAGAAACCTGGGACCAGGAATTCTTTCCAGCCTGGGCCCCTTTGGGTGGGCTGGGGGTGGCCCCAGGGCAGGGCGCAGTGTGTGCAGGGGCTCTTTGTGACTTGTGGCAGCACGGTCACCATGGCATAGAACAGGTGTCCAAGGGCCCTTTGTGACACGTGGTGGCATAGGAGCTGGTGGTGACAAGAGCAGGCCACAGTGCTTGGTGCACACAACGGGACAGGACAGGACAGAGCGGTGCCGTGAGGAGCCCCTGCACAGCACGCTCGTTCACGTCCCACCGGAGCCTTTCTGAAGCGTTATTCCTGAAGCTGACCTCGAGGACAGGCCACACACTTGCTGACCCGTGGCCGTCCAAGGCTTCTTTTCTGCTCTGCCCTCAAAGGCAGACTGAGAGATTTGGTGCCGCGGAGCTTTTCCAAGGCATTTCTCCTGCAAGTAGCTCCAGTCACTGACATGGAGCAGAGATCCCTGAAAGTGCCCAAGCTGGCCTGGGTGAAAGAGGAGGAAGAAGGCCTTGGAGCTGCCCCAGCAGAGGAGACTGAAGAGGTGGTGCCATTCCATCCACAGCAGGAGGGTGAGTGGCAGAGCTCGGCCACAGGACTGGTGCCTGTAGCCAGCTTGACCCCATGCCATGCCATGCCATGCCATGCCATGCCATGCCATGCCATGCCATGCCATGCCATGCCATGCCATGCCATGCCATGCCATGCCACCCCCTGGGGACATGCCTATGGACAGGATGGAAGAGTGGCTGGGCAGACACCCTGCAGTTGCCATGCTCCATCCTCCTGGGGCATCCCGGGGCTCTCCCTGCCTGGGGAGAGCAGGGCTGGGCTCTGTTCTCCAGCCACTCCCACAGGCCCTCAGCTCTGCCTGTGCTTGCTCTTTGCCCAATGCAGCCCTGGAGCACACACAAGAGCAGGAATCCAGCCGTGGCCGCTTCCGCAGAACAGCGCAGGTACCTGCAGCCATCCCCACCTGGGCTGGGCCTGCTGTCCCTGCTCAGCTGAGCACAGTGTGTGCAGCACTCCATGCAATACCCCTGCCTTCTTGACCTTCTCCTACAGTTCGTCTGCAAATTCATCAAGAGCATTCGGCAGGAAGAGACCAGGGCCATGGGCACGGGCCTTAGAGCACATTCAGAGGTCCTCAAACATGAGACCAGTGCTGCCCTCCTGTGTATGCTTGTAGAGGAAGTTTTTTACAATCCAAAGCAAGTAAGCAGCCTGTGGCCAGGGTTTGATCCTCCCAGGAATTGCTTGGCCTCCCAAGCCACGCCTGCTGGTCCCTGTGAGCATTTGAGGCCACATGGCAGTGTTGTGGGAAGGGAAGCACTTCTCTGGGGAAGCTGGGGACATTCCTCCCTCTGGCAGCTTTCCAAGTCTCCCTGTGCCTTCTCCAGGTGCCTGCCCTGGTCAGGTACATCCACCAGTGGCTCATGGCCAATGATTCTGCTGAGCACAGGCTGGACAAGCCCCTGCTGGATCTCACCGAAGCACAGCCAAATGATGCAGTAATGACACTCCTGCGTGTGTCCCCATCCTGTGACAGGTATGGGGCCCACCTTCTTAGAGGGCTCAGGGCTCCCCAGCCCATCAGCCTGTTCAGCCGGTTGCAGGTGTCTGACCAACAGAGAGTTCCAGGGCCCTCTGGCTGCTCCCTTTGCCAGCCCTGGCATGTCAGCCCCTGAGCCTGAGTGCTGCTGGCAAGGACCAGTGGGCAGAGGCAGAGCCAGCGGTCCACCCAGGCCCTAAGAGATGTCCAGGCCACAGTGCTGTGTCTGAGACCCCCCTGAGACAGAGCTCTAACCCCATAGAGCTTCCATGGCCATGTGGAAGACCATCATGGGCTCAGCCAGGACTGCGGAGCTGGCACAGCTGATACTCCTGGATGGGCTGGGTGAGCTGGCCAGAGCACAGCATGTGCACCTCAGATGGGGACAAAACGGTGTCTTTGCCCTGGCTGTGAGTTTCTTCTGCAACTGGCCTTTGCTGGCCCCAAGGCTGCCTCTCCAGCAGCTCTCCATCCTCCTCCCCCCACTGTATCTCCCTGCCTCAGGCACTCGCCTGAAACCTGGCCCAGCTTCAGGCCCACCAGGCCCGGTGCTCCCCCTGCGTCTCTCCTGGCCTCTCCCTGTCACACTTGGGCCCTGCCACACGAACACCTTGGCACTGAGCACTGTCTTGGGGTGCTTTGTCATTTGCAGGCAACTGTGGTGATTTGGAAGATCCTCCAGGAGCCCTGTGTCCCATGTGTAGTGATGGCGTATTTCCCCCGCCTCTTTGTGCATCTGCTCTTCCAAGTGCTCTTCAGCACTCGGGATGTGCCAGAGAGGTCGATAACCTTCTGGATGGGATGCCAGGAAGAGCATGGCCTTGCCACCAGCCCCAACAGTGCTCCATCCCACTCCTCCTGTCCCTGCCACATGGCCCTATGAAGGAGCCAGTTCTGCCAGTGTGACCTGGGCTTTGCTCTGCACATAGGTTTGCAGTGCAGACTCTGAAGTCCCTGCTCTGCCAAACGCAGCAGGAGGATGTGGTGGTGGCAATGGAACGCAGGTGTGGCTGGGACACACTGCTCTCTGTTGACACCCACCACTATGCTGTGGGTCTGCTGGCCAGGTGAGACCCCCTTCTCCCCACTGCCTCTGACATTTGTGCTCTGTGCCCAGGTGCCCCACACAGTCCCCCTGGTTGTAGCCCAGAGGGCCTTGTCACTGAGGGATGGCCAAGCACACTGGAAAAGCCTGGGGAGGAGGGTGGACACAAAGAGCCACCCCTCCCAGATACCCAGTGCACTTGCAGGATGCTGGGGAAAGACCAGACTTCTGTGAGTCAGTCCCGGGCAAACGTTTTGTCCCCCTGGCTCACAGTCTTGGTTTCCTTTTTCCCTCCTGCCAGGGAGATGTGCTTTGGTCTCCCTACCCTCCTGTTCCCCGGATCTTTCGCTAACCTGCTCCATCGCTCGCACACAGGGCCACGCTGGGATCTTCCCGCCCTGGCGTTCGTTGGTGAATGGTGAGCCTGATGGCCATCGACTGTCCTCTGCTCAGCTGCCTCCCAGCTCTCTGCCCTTTCTTACCCCCACTAACCTGGGACGGTGCCCATGCCCTGTGCTGCTGCCTTGGCCCCAGCCCTGTGCGGTTCTGGGCTCCTTCCGGCCGTGTCCCCTGTCACTGCCCTGTGCCTTTCAGGTCCTCGAGTCCCTGGACTTGAGTGAACGCGATGCTGACAGAGTCCTGCAAATCTTCTCTCACAGTACCTGAAGAGCGAGTGCAGGGGAGGCGTCTCCTGGCGTTCAAGGTCCTCCTCGGCTCACTGATATCCCTTGATGGTGAGGGGGGCAAGCAGCTGAAGCTGCACTGGGGAATGCCGTCTCTGCTTGGGCTTGGCTGGGCTTTGGTGTGCTGGGGCAGTTGCTCCCAGCTCTCCTGCCTCCCCTTCAGCTGCCCTAATGCTTCAGGACAGGCCTTTGGCCTCTAGGCCCTGCACCAGCAGGGTGGAATTTCATAAACTTTTGATCCACACAGACCAGAAAATGTGGAGCCTGACTCAAAGACTTGTGAGGCTCCTGTGGGATGAAGATGGAGAGATAGTTAAGATAAAGGTCATGGTACTCAGCTTTATCATCTTGGACAAGGACACACCAATACCCAGCCTGATCGCACTGCAGCTGGCTGAGTGCGCTCCCCCGCCTCTCTTTGACCATGTAAGCTCTGTGTGCCCAGCCACAGCCACTGGGTGCTGCCCGGACACTTGGTGCCCTGTGGATTTGCAGGCTTGCAACCAGCTGAGCCCCTTGCAGTCCATGCCGAGGTCTTCTTTTTTCTCTTCATTCAGAATAATAACCAGGTGCAGCAGCTCTCCATATTGCTCTCTTCCAAACATTGCTGACTCTTCCACTGGAAAAGAAAATAAGGCCCTGAAGACACAAGTGAGCCACAGCCTGCCCCCACTTTTCTTCCACTGCCATGATGGGAATCGGCGTGTGGCACAGGTGAGGACTTGTGGGCTGCTGCTGTCCCCCTGGCAGGGGGCTTGGCTGCCTCCTGCCCTGGTGCCTGCGGGGCTGCAGGCTCCTCCAGGCCTTGGCACAGGGACCGAATCCTCCTGCACCCTGGGCTGTGGGGCCATCTCCTCATCTCTGCTACTCCTCCAGGCTTCTCAGGAAACGCTACATTGTTTGCTCAAGTTCCTGAAGAGGAAAGATCTAGAAAAACGGCTGACTAAGGAGAAACTCTGGATTTTCGCCAACTCTGCTAGTAAGGACAGCCTGCAAGCCCCAGCCTCTACCTGGAAAGGCCATGAGTGCGGTGCTCATGGGTATGGGCTGGCAGCTGTGCCCCTGCCCCTGCTGCACCCAGAGGCCGCCGGGCCTCTTCTCCAGGCTCCCTTGGGCCCCAGCCAGGGGCCGATGGAGCCCAGCCCAGGGTGGCTGCGAGGCGGGCTGGCAACACCGTGGCTCCCCGCAGCATGCCGGCCCTCTGCTCCCTCGGGAGCCCAGCGCCAGCGCTGCCTGGCTTGCACCTCAGAGCTGTGCATCAGGGAGCCGGGGCTGGGCACATGCAGCGCCCGCCAAGGGGCTGAGCCTGCGCCAACCCTTCCCTCCTGCCGCTCTCTCCAGCTGGCAGACGACGAGGGCAAAGCAGCCGAGCACCTGCGCCGGGCCCTGCCCTACCTGCAGAGCCCACAGGAGTCCCTGCGAGTGGCGGCCATCAGATTCATGGGTGAGCCACGAGCCCGGGCTTCCTCCCCAGCCCGCCGCAGCTCGGCCCCAGCCCCGCCTGCTGCCCTGGCAGCGCCACCCGGGCCTGGCGCCATGGAGCCCCGCCTGGCCTCGGCAGCAGCGTGTGGCAAGTGCCGGGCTGAGCCCAGCCGGGCCAGCAGGGCGTGTAGCCACAGTGCCGGCAGCGACGCTGGCAGGGAGCTGTGACACTGGGGCCGTGACAGGCTCTGTGTTCCCAGGCATCGCCGTGCCGGAGCTTGACGGGGAAGTATCAAGAGCTCAATGCTTATCTACAGTGGTGATTGCGGGCCAGGGGGCTGGCAGTGGGGGCTGGCAAGGGGAGAGCTGCAAGCCCTGTCCCGCTGTGTGAGGGCTCTGCTCCTTGTGCGGATGAGGGCTGGGCCTGGGTGGAGCACACAGAGATTTCAGGGCCATGTTGGGGGATTCATGGCTGCTCTTTCGGGCTGATCCCCTTGGTCCCTGCTCCATCCTGGCCATGTGTATGCGGGCTGGGATGGGCCCTGGCAGTGGGGGTTCTCCTCAGCTCCCTGCATATGGGCATCGGACCATGGCTCCTTCCTCTCTGTTACAAGCCCTGGAAGTAATGGCAAATGACATCAGCCCCTTCTGTCAGCAACCTGTCAATTCAAACTTGGCATATCCTCAGGGCATTAGAGAGACCTCAATATTCCACCTCAGGATCCTGCATGGTGACTCCGTGGGCCATGGAGGACAAGGCTTCGTCTGCTGGGGCTCCGCTGTCTGCGCTGTCTGGAGCTTGCACAGAGATGAGCCCAGAGCTCTGTCTGCTGTGGCCACCTGAACCAGCGGAGATTTTTAGTTTTGTTCAATATTGTTCTTTTCTTCTTTTTGTTTTTTCTGTAGTATATAAATATAGGATGTGTTATAATAGACAGACACCCAGGATCTTTCTTTTGCTGCCAGGACCTGCAGGGCATAGGGGAAGAGGGGGGAAAAGGGTGCTTGTGCTCAGTGAGCTGCCCAGGCATGCAGTGCTGCAGGAAAAATGGCCAGAAGCCTCTTGGCCTTTGGTAGTTCTGCTGAAGCCTTTGTGCTGCCGGCAGAACAGCTGGGCAGGGGCTGGAGCTGTGGGGATCCCTGCGAGAGCGGTGGCCTTGAGATGGCCACAAGCCCTGTCCCAGTCCAGGAACCGCTATCTGTTTCCTCCTGCAAGTGTGCTGCTGGCTGCGCTACTGAGGGCTCCGAGGTGCCTCTGGATGGGGCTCTTCTGAGCTGCTGTGAGGCTGCGATGCTGCTGCCAGGCACTTGGCCAGGCTGGGGGAGACCCTGAGGGGCTGGGGCACTGGGAAGCCGTGAGCAATTGTGTGCCAGAGGCCGTAAGCAGCCCCCTGGCAGCCGCCTTGTTCCTGGCACCCGCTTCTGCATGGTGCTCCTCAGTGGGGCGGTTGGAGGACCTCTCCTAGAATCAGGCATGGAACCCTGGTCCCGGCCTTTCAGGGCTGTGAGGCCAGGAGTTGTGGGGCTGGGCGTGTGCCCTCCCTGTGCTCAAGTCTGGAGCCCCACGCCCCTCAGCCTTGGGCATTGAGCTCCACTGCCTGCTTGCTGAGTCTTGCTCCTGTTGCTGTGGGGGGGCCGAGCTCTGTGGCTTTAGGCGCCGTTCAGCCAGAAGAGCATCAGCTTTTGAGCCAGATGTGCCACATAAAGGCCCTCTGGACAACAAAGTGAGCCAACAGCCTCTCCCACTTTTCTTCACTGCCATGATGGGAATCGGCGCTGTGGCAAAGGTGAGAGGACTTGTGGGCTGGCGCATGTCCCCTGGCAGGGGGGCTCGGCTTGCCTCCTGCCCTGGTTCGCTGCGGGGCTGTCAGGCTCTCCAGGCCTTGGCACAAGGGACGAATCCTGCACCCTGGGCTGTGGGGCAAAATTCTACTCATCTATTGAGACTCTCCAGGCGCTCAGGAAACGCTACATTGTCCTGCTCAAGTTCCTGAAAGGAAAGATTCTAGAAAAAAAGGCCCCCCTGCTAAGGGAGAAACTCTGGATGTTCGCCAAACCGACCCTAGTAAGAGACCCAGCTGTGCAAGCCCCAGCCTCAGCATGTGGAGAAGGCCATGAGTGCAGGCTCGAGTATGGGGCTGGCCCCAGCGGTGACCCCTGCCGCTGCTGCACCCAGAATGGACGCTGTGCGGGCCTCTTCTCCAGGCTCACTTGGTGTCTCCCAGCAGGGGGACGAGGAAGCCCCAGGGCCACCAGGAGGGCTGGCCAGGGCGGGCGGCCAACCGTGGCTCCCAGGGCAGCCGCCGGCCTGCTCCATCGGAGCCCAGCGCCCAGCGGCTGCTGGAGGCACCCCGAGCTGTGCAGGCAGGAGAGGCCGGGTGGGCACAGGCAGCGCCACCGAGCCCAAGGGGGCGAGCGCGCAACCCTCCATCCTGCCGCTCTCTCCAGCTGGCAGACGGACGCGGGCAGAGCAGACCGAGCACCTGCGCCGGGGCCCTGCCCTACCTGCAGAGCCCACCAGGAGTCCTGCGATGGCGAGCCACATCAGATTATCGGGTGAGGCCACCGAGCACGGGATCCTCCCCAGCGCCGAACCAGCTCGGACCACGACCGCCTGCTGCCCCGGCAGCGCAACACCCCGGGCCTGGCGCCGTGGAGCCCCACCTGGCTCAGCAGCAGCGGGTAGAAGTCAGGGCCGGGGATGAGCCCATGAAGGGCCAGCAGGGAGTGAAGCCACAAAGTGCCGGCGCGACGCTGGCAGAGAGCTGTGACACTGGGGCCTGTGACAGGGCTATGTGTTCCCAGGACATGGCCGGGCGGAGCTTGACAGGATAGGTATCAGATGCTCAAGCTATCTACAGTGGTGAGTGTGCGGGCAGGGGGCTGGCTAGTGGTGGCTGGCAAGGGGTGAAGAGGGCAAGCTCCTTGTCCAAGCTTTGAGGGACTTCTTGATCACTTGTGCGGTGATGAGGTGGATGGCCTGGGTGAGCACACAGAGATTCAGGCATGTGGGGGATTCATGGATGCTCTTCAGGCGTGATCCCCTTGAGCTCCCGCTCCATCCTGGCCATGGCTAGTGAGGGCTGGATGGCCCCCTGAAAGGGGGCTCTCTCAGCTCCCTGCAGATGTGGCAATTCTGACCATGGATCTCTCTCTTCTGTTACAGCCCTGGAAGTAATGGCAAATGAATCAGCCCTTCTGGTCAGCAACTGTCAATTCAAACTTGGGAAATCCTCAGGGCATTAGAGAAAGACCCAATGAATTCCACCTCGGAATAGTTGAATGGGGTGGCGCTCCATGGGCTATGGAGGACAATGCTTCGGTTTTATGGGGTCCGCGGTTCCGCTGCTGGAGCTCTGCACAGCGATGAGCCAAGAGGCTCTGTCTGCTGGGGAAACCCACCTGAAACAGCGGAATTTTTAGTTTGTTCAATATCGTTCTTTTTTCTTTTGTTTCTGAGGATATAAATATAGGAGTTGTGTTATAAAGACAGAAACACCAGGATCTTTCTAGTTGCTGCCAGAACACTGCAGGGGGCATAGGGGGGAAGAGGGGGGAAAAGGGGGAGGAAAAAGGAGTGCTTGTGCTCAGTGAGTGCCAGGCATGAGTGCTTGCAGGAAAAATGGCAGAAAGCATCTTGGCATTGGTTAGTTCTGCTGAAGCTTCGGTGCTGCGACCAGCCAGGAACAGCGGGCAGGGGCTGTAGCTGGGGCTCCCTGCGAGAGCGGTTTGCATGGAGTGGCCACAAGCCCTGTCCAGGCAGGATACCGCTATCTGTGTACTCCTGCAGTGATGTGCTGCTGGAATGCGACTTCTTGAGGGCTTCCGAGGTGCCTCTGGATGGTGGCTTCTACTGCAGCTGATGTGAGGCTGCGGTGCTGCTGCCAGGCAGCTTTGCCAGTGAGGGGAGACCCTGAGGGCTGGGGCACTGGGGAAGCCGTGAGCATGATGGCCAGAGGCCTGAAGCAGCCCCCTGGCAAGCCGCCTTGTTCCGGCACCCGGATTCTATGTGCTGCTTCCGAAGGGGTCGGTTGGAGGGACCTCCTCGATATGAATCGGCATGGAAACCCAGGGTCCCGGCCTTCAGGGTGTGAGGCCAGGAGTTGTGGGGCTGGCGTGTGCCCTCCCTGGCTCAACCGTCTGGAAGCCCCAGCCCCTCAGACTTGGGCATTGAGCTCCATGCTGTCTTGCTGAAGTTCTTGCTCTGTTGCTGTGGGGGAGACCGAGCTCTGTGGCTTTAGGCGCCGTATCATTTACTCCGCCAGAAGAGCAGAGCTTTGAGGCCCAGAGCGGGCCACAGAAAGGCCCTCTGGAAACAAGGGCATTCCGGGCATTCTTAGAGGCACAGGGGACACATGGTAGTGTGGCAGGGGCACCTTAGGGTCCCACAGTGGCTTTGCCACTGGCCACCTCCCTGTGTGTGGCAGGCTGGATCTTGCTTGCTGTCCTTGGCATTTTGCCATCGTTGTCCTTTGGCTGCTGCAGAGCGGGGCCAGCCCTATAATTACGTGATGGGAGAAAGACCACTTTATCTAAGCATTATCCCCAAAATAAGGGGGGAGAAATTGGAGCCCCCGGCCCTTCAGCCCCCACTGTAAGCAGATGGCAGAGCTCCGTGTACTGCCAGCTCTGGTATGGTCGTTCTGCCTGGTGCTGGCCCCTGCCGACACTATAGACTCACTCACTTGCTCTGAGTTCACCTACAGGATGGCGTGGTGCCTCTTGATGCTGACGGGTACATGAGGGTTCACTGGAGGAAAGGTGGGTTGTCCCATATTGCTGAGGGCCAGCTGTGGGTCACTGTAGCATGACTTGATGTGCTTCCACCTAGCAGCTTGCAGGTGCGTTATGTTTTTTGTCATGAAGGGAATGGGCAGATGCTCACATGGGAGGCCGAGGTGTCTTAGAAGGGTCTCTGAATGGAATTACAGATGTCCCATGAATGCCATGACGTGGACAACCCTCTATGGAGTCCTGAGGGGGAGGCGGCGGGTGTCTGTCGGTCCCTCTATGTGTACAACGTCGGGTTTTGGTGTTCAACTGATGGAAATGAGGAGTCCCTTGAGTTGGGACACGATTCATCGCCCCTGTCGTCGAGTCGACACCTTGCAGCTCGCTGCACAGACACCAGGCCGCTGAGAGAGGGACGTGGCTCAGCAACTGAGGGAACACCGGCAGGGCGGGAGGTCCCAGATGTGACGCGCCGCCGCTTCCGATCCAGCGACCGTCAGGGAAGCGTTCCTGCCCAGCGCAAGCCAGGGTGCCCGCCCCGACCGGTCCCCTCAAGCTGCGGGGGGGGGAGCTCCGACCCGCTGTGGCCGCCGCCTCGGGGCAGGCGCGGGCGGCCTTCAAGAAGAAGTGGGGGAGATGGCCCTGGGGCTGCCTGCGCTCGACACACCGAGAGAGGGATGGACGGCAGGTTGTCCAGAAAAACTAGGGGCTGTTTCACTTGAGAGGGAGTAAAGATGCAGGGTAGATTATGAGCAAGGGAACTTCCACGCACAGGAATGCTTGGAAGGACTTGCCTGGTGTCACCCTGTAGGGAAGCAAGAACATTTGGGCTTTAAGTGGATGGGAATCATGGACTGTGAGAATAATGAAATCGCTGAATCTGTCGATCAGCATACACGTATGTGAGGGGGACATTTTCGCAGGAGTAGTTGTATTCTGTCGGATCTCTAGGGAACTAAAATTATTCTTTTGAGGGATTGATAGAAGTGATCGAGTACTTTCTAGCGGGACACATAGAGACATTTTGTGAGCAAAAACATAGAGTGGGAAAGGTAGGGCAAAGACCAGAACATTTGGGGGGTAAAACCTAGGTTCTATGACTTCCAACTACCTCATCCCATGGCCCCAGCAGGGGAGAGCTTTGCCCCTACCTGTCCCCGCCAGACAAGCCCTGCGCACCTAGGGGGTGGAGGCCCGAGCCTCGGGGGCTTTGCCCGCAGGCCTGGAGAGCTATGGGGAACGAGAAAGAGCAGCCCGTGCCAGGGACAAGGC
>NC_066338.1:3090773-3147414 GCF_022539315.1 Serinus canaria
TAAGGAGTTCCAAACCCCTCATGGTGCAAAGCATCTCGAACACCAAGGCCATGCAGTTCCCAT
Source organism: Serinus canaria (assembly GCF_022539315.1). Classification (NCBI taxonomy): domain Eukaryota; kingdom Metazoa; phylum Chordata; class Aves; order Passeriformes; family Fringillidae; genus Serinus; species Serinus canaria. Next base: position 3,090,837 of record NC_066338.1, read on the forward strand.
ATGTAGGAATCAAGGGAATACAACAGATCAGGGAAAAAGCCATAATATTTTGTCCATCTGAAAAACTCATAGAAATGTGTCGTTAGCATAGGAATGCTGTCCTCATCACCCCATTTTCGCCAGAGGTCAATAATTTTCTCCTCTGAGGGAGAGAATGGAACCTCCATCTCCATAGGCACCCTCTGCCATAACCGAATCTGCCTCACACGAAGGGCAGCATTTTCAGGAAGGGCAGTGTAAACAGTACCTTGCAACAGTGTGCTCTGGGCTTCAGCAGGCTGCTCTGTGCCGCGAAGACTCCCGGACATCTCGTCTCGGAGACTTTCCGAAAGGTTCTCTCTGTGGCCAGCCTCGGCTGTGAACTCTGTCCAATTTCAGGATTGTCAGTTCTTCAGCTCCTGGCTAGAAGCCACTCCTGTGGTCCCTGGTGTAGGTGACCATCAATGCTAAACACTCGGGGTTCACCCAAATGTAGCAATGCTCCTCTGGGCTTACCAAATGAAGAATTCTTCTTCACTCAGGGTCCAATTGTGGTGATTTCTTCACTCGAGGCACCATCTGTCAGTTCTGTCCTCGGTGTTCACCTTTCGTGGTGGTGCTCCTTTTGTCACTCGGAGGTCACCATTTATTACAGCGGTTTTCTGGGGTCCCAGGATGAGGGAAGAGACGAGACAGTTGGCTCCATGCATCAGAAGGCTTGATTTATTATGATATGATATATAAGATATAAAAACTATACTAACAGAATATAGAGAAGGATTTCACTACAAGGCTAAGCTAAGAATAGAATAGGAATGTGTAAAATGAAGTCTTCTCAGCCCGAGACGGGCCGAACAGGTGAATTGTGATAGGCTCTTAATTGCAAACAGTCTGACGGGGCCAATCACAGCTTTCTCCCCGTTGCATTCCACAGCAGCAGATAAGAATTGTTTACAGTCCGTTCCTGAGGCTTCTCAGTTCTCAGGAGAGGAAAATCCCTAAGTAAAGGATTTTTCATAAACTATGTCGGTGACAGGTGACAGCTCCCTCCCTCCAGCCCTCAGACCCTGCCCATCCCCTTTCTTCCCTCCCAGCTCATCCCTTTGCTTTGCCTTCCATTAATAAACTGTTTGGCTTCTTCGCTTTACCCACATCTCTGTGGAGCTGGAGCGATGCAAATCCGGAGCCCTGGGACACACAGGCCCCTCTTGCTGTTCTCTTCCATGCCGTGTTTTGTGCACAGACACAGAGGAGTAAGGGCAGATCAGGCTGGAAAGTTCCCTGTGCTGAAGGTCCATTTCCACGACGCTGTAGATCTTGCTGAGCACCCTGGAGCCCCTGGACTTTGGAAGAGCCATCCTGAGGATGCTCTGAACCCAGCTGTGAGGGATTCCATGGCAAGCATCCATGGAGGGCAAAGGAGCTTGGAATGCTGGAAGGTTTCAAGAACAGCTTTCTGAAAGCACAGCACTGCTCCATCCCTGCACAGGATCAGGAACAGGGCAGAACCAGAGACCATCTGGGCTCAACAGAGAGCTTTGGGTGTGCCTAAGAGCAAATGAAGCAGCAGCACAGTGCCCAAAACTTGGGCCAGTTCCCGGAGTGCTGTTAGGCAGTGCCAGGATCCCGGGTGTGGTTCTGGTCCCCAGAACTGAGGAATGGCAGCCCCAGGCACAGACCCAGTCAAACCCAACCAAGTGAGACCAGAGCGAGGGCACCTTTCCAGTTTCTCTTGGGCATGGCCACAAAACAACCCCTGCTGCTTCTTCCTCTGTCTGTGTTTGGGGAGTGCTGGTGGCAGAGCCAGCCAGGTTGTGCTCTGCATTCCAAAGCCTGTTGGGAGCGGGCATGAAAAGTGCTGTGTGCACAGCAGAGTCCTGGAAGGTGCTGGCAGGAGCGTCCTGTGGGGACAGGGCTCTGGGCTCTGGCTGGGAACAGCCTGGTGTTCTTCCTGCTGTGAGCGCAGGCAGGAGTTGAGGCAGGTGAAGAGGCAGTGGGCAGCTTGTGTTTGTAGAAGGCCTGGGGCTGCACCTCTGAACCTCCACCTGGAAACACACCTGGGGGAATAGGAGCTAGAGCTGGAGCATTCAGCCTTGCCAGCTTTTCTTAAGAGTGTGTTGGTGTTCCCCAGGAAAGCTACACATTTGGGGAAATGCCTTTGGAGGAAAGGGGCTTGCTTCTCAAGGAAAGTGCTTCCCTGGGAGCTCCCAGTGAGGTGGGAAGGGTGATCCAGGAACCCTAGGCCTGGCAGCCTGAGCTTGCCACTGGGGAAGGCCTTGGAGCAGATCCTCCTGAGTGCCACCCCACGGCACGTGCAGGGAACCAGGGTGTCTGCTGGAGAGTGGGAAAGCTCTGAAGAGGGATGTGGTCAGCTGGGGGTTCTGGGGAGGTGTTGAGGGCTTCTGTGTGGGAGTTTGGGAGGGTTGGTATTGGTGGAGTGTTGGGGAAGGAGTTGTCTGGAAGGTGAGAGGTCTAGGCTGGAATTTGAGTCAGTTTGAAGGCAGCATCTGTGTTTTGGCACAGCTTTGTTATGGAGGGCAGAAAAAATATCTGTGACTCGTTCTGTTCATGGGCCTGATTCTCCTGCAGGGAACAAGAAGGGAGAGCTGTACTTTACTGGCTACTTCGATATCTGTACCAGGGGGAGGATTTGCCCTTTTGCCATCTACTGATTTGTTTGGGCTACTTTTGTAACACTGAGTAGACTTTGTCTTCTTGAGAGCTTTTATTCCTTAAGAGAAATAGGATATTATCATCCCTTCATAGAAAACTGTTTGCAAACCAAAGAATGGCCCTTTTTTTTGCCTCTGTATAGTGTTATGTTCTGTAAAGTGACTCTCAGTGGACGTTGTTAAGGTAAATGAGTTGCTGCTTTGAGATGGGAAGCAAACTTCCAACTCATCACCTTCTCAGGCCATCCCAATGAATTTGGGAAGTTTGAAACTTTTTGGAACCACTTGAGTTGAACAATGGGAAGTAAAGCTTTCCTGAAGTTAGGATTCTTAAACGCCAGATTCTTCTGTGCCTTCACCACTAAGTTGTTTCTATGCTAAAGGAAATTACTTCAATGAGAAAATAATTTCAGCATGGAGTGAGAGCTTCTGACCAAGTGCTGCCAGCATTTGCTCCAGGTGCTCCTGCCAACAGCCCCTGTAGGAAGGAGCACAGCTCCCAATGAACGTGGGCTTTGGCTCCCTCTGGCACAGAAGCCCCCTGGGGGCACAGGTCTCTGGGGCAGGAGATGGGCACCAGCGCTGCCAGGGCTCGGAGGGTGGCAGGTCTGCTTGGGCAGGGACTCTGCCCCACCTGCTGATGTCAGTGCTCCCCAGGCCCAGGGGTCAGAGCAGCATTCGTGCCCTGGCCCACATGTTCCATGTCCATGTCACACCCTCAGGTTTAGGATGGCCACCAGCTGGGATGTGTCCCAAGGAGGCCGTGCCAGCTTCTGTGGAAGGCCCCGTGCCCTTCCCAGTGCAGCTGCCTCGGCAGCCCTGGGGGCTCCTTCTGCTTCCCTGAGCCCAGAGAGCAGGGCAGCATTTGCTGATGCTCTGAGCTGTTCCTAAAGACCCTGTCGGGCTGGCTTAAACACTTGGGGTGAGAGATTCCTTCCAGCCTGGGCCACTTTGGGTGGGCTGGGGGTGGCCCCAGGGCAGGGGGCAGTGTGTACAGGGGCCCTTTGCGACACGGTGCAGCATGGTAACCATGGAACACAAGGGGCGTCCAAGGCCCCTTTGTGACACGTGGTGACATAGGAGCTGGTGGTGACAAGAGCACTCCACAGTGCTCAGAGCACGCGACAGGACAGCACAGAGCGGTGCCGTGAGGAGCCCCCGCACAGCGCGTTCGATCGTGTCTGACCCAGAGCCTTTCCGAGGCATTGTTCCTGCAGCTGACATCGAGGCCAGACCACAGGACTTGCTGACCTGTGGCCTTCCCAAGGCTTCTCTCTCGAAGGGGCCTTCCAGGCAAGACCGTAGGACTTGCTTACTCGGAGCTTTTCCAAGCCATCTCTCCTGCAAGACATGGAGCAGAGAGCCACAAGAGTGCCCAAGCTGGCCTTGGAGGAAGAAGAGGAAGAAGGCCCTGGACCTGCCCCCGCACAGGAGACTGAACAGGTGGATCTGCTCAAGCCACCACAGGAGGGTGAGTGGTAGAGCTGGGCCACAGAGTTGGTGCCTGTAGCCAGCTGGGCACCGCACCATCCCATCCCATCCCATCCCATCCCATCCCATCCCATCCCATCCCATCCCATCCCATCCCATCCCATCCCATCCCATCCCAATGGCCATGCCCATGGACACGAAGGAAGAGGGGCCAGGCAGACACCCCACAGGGGCCGTGCTCCATCCCCTGGGGCATCCCAGGGCTGTCCCTGCCTGGGGAGCGCAGGGCTGGGCTGTGTTTTTCGGCCTCTCCCGCAGCCCCTCAGCTCTGCCTGCGCTCGCTCTTTGCCAGGTGCAGCCCTGGAGCGCACACAAGAGCAGGACCCCGCCCGTGGCCTCTTCCACAGAACAGCGCAGGTACCTGCAGCCATCCCCACCTGGGCTGGGCCTGCTGTCATTGCGCTTGGAGCATTCCGTGCAAAATCCCTGGCTTCCTGCCCTTCTCCTACAGCTGGTTTGCAAATTCATGAAGAGAATTAGGGAAGAAGAGACCAGCCCCATGGGCACTGGGCTCAGAGCATATTCGCACATCTTCCAAACCAAGACCAGTGCTGCCCTTCTGGATATGCTCGTAGAGGAGGGCTTTTCCAATCCAAAGCAAGTAAGCAGCCTGTGGCCAGGTTTGATCCCTCCAGGAATTGCTTGGCCTCCCAAGCCACGCCTGCTGGTCACTGGAAACCTTTGAGGCCATGGCAGTGTGGTGGGAAGGGCAGCACTTCTCTGGGGAAGCTGGGGACATTCCTCCCTCTGGCAGCTTTCCAAGTCTCCCTGTGCCTTCTCCAGGTGCCCGCCCTGGTCAGGTACATCCACCAGTGGCTCCTGGCCAATCAGTTTGCTGAGCACAGGCTGAACAGGACCCTGCTGGATCTCACTGAAGCACAGCCCGCTGATGTAGTCATGACGCTCCTGCGTGTGTCCCCATCCTGTGACAGGTATGGGGCCCACCTGCCCAGAGGGCTCAGGGCTCCCCAGCCCATCAGCCTGTACAGCCTGTCCCAGGTGTCTGACCAACAGAGAGTTCCAGGGCCCTCTGGCTGCTCTCTTTGCCAGCCCTTGCACATCAGTCCCAGCGCCTGCTGCCATGCTCCCTTGCCACCCCTCAGGGGACTGTCCCCACAGGGCTGGGCTGCCTGGGTGCTGCTGGTGAGGGCCAGTGGGCAGAGGCAGAGCTGAAAGCCTGCTCAGATCCCCACTGCTGCCCAGGCCCTGTTTTGTGTCTGAGAGCCCCCTGAGACAGAGCTCTAACCCCACAGAGCTGCTTTGACCATGTGGAAGAGCATCATGTGCTCGCCCAGGACCTCGGAGCCGGCGCTGCTGATACTCCTGGATGTGCTGGGGAGCTGGCCAGAGCACAGCATGTGCACCTCGGATGGGGACAAAACGGGTGTCTTTGCCCTGGCTGTGAGTTTCTGCAACTGGCCTTTGCTGGCCCCACGGCCGCCTCTCCAGCAGCTCTCCATCTTCCTTCCCCCACTGCATCTCCCTGCCTCAGGGACTGGGCTGAAACCTGACTCAGGGGCACCTTCAGGGGCACCAGGCCCCGTGCTCCCCCTGAGTCTCTCCTGGCCTCTCCCTCCCCTGCTCGGGCCCTGCCACACGACACCTTGACACTGAGCGCTGTCTTGGGGGGCTTTGTCCTTTGCAGGCAGCTGTGGTGATGTGGAAGATCCTCCAGTTGCCTGTGTCCCACATATGGTGACGGTGTACTTCTCCCGCCTCTTTGTGCATCTGCTCTTCCAAGTGCTCTTCAGCACTCTGGATGTGCCAGAGGAGGTCGATACCTTCTGGATGGGATGCCAGGAGCAACATGGCCTTGCCACCAGCCCAAACAGGTGCTCCATCCCACTCTTCCTGTCCCTGCCACGTCCCTGTGAAGGAGCCAGTGCTCCCAGTGTGACCTGGGCTTTGCTCTGCACACAGGTTTGCAGTGCAGACCCTGAAGTCCCTGCTCTGCCGAACGCAGCAGGAGGATGTGGTGGTGGCAATGGAACGCAGGTGTGGCTGGGACACGCTGCTGTGTGCTGACACCCACCACTATGCCGTGGGTCTGCTGGCCAGGTGAGACCCCCTTCTCCCCACTGCCTCTGACATTTGTGTTCTGTGCCCAGGGTGCTCCACACAGTCCCCATGGTTGTGGCCTAGAGGGTCTTGTCAATGAGGGATGGCCAAGCACACTGGAAAAGGCTGGGAGAGGAGGGTGCCCACAAGGAGCCGCCTCCCAGATAGGCCAGGGCCCCTCCATGATGCTGGGGAAAGACCAGACCTCTGTGAGTCAGTCCTGGCAGAGGTTTGTTCCCCTGGCTCACAGTCTTGGTTCCTTTTTCTCCTGCCAGGGAGATGTGCTGTGTCTCCATCCCCTTGTGTTCCCGGATCGCTCGCTACATGCTCCGGCTGCTCAGCACACAGGAGCCACGCTGGGATCTGCCCGCCCTGGCATTCCTTGTGGAGGTGAGCCTGATGGCCAGCACTGCCTCGCTCAGCTGCATCCCAGCTCTCTGCCCTCTTGTAGCCGCAGCTGCCTGGGAGAGTGCCCGCACCCTGTGCTGCTGCCTGGGCCCAGCCCTGTGCGGTTCTGGGCTCCTGCCGGCCGGGTCCCCTGTCACTGCCCTGTGCCTTTCAGGTCCTCGAGTTGCTGGACTTGAGTGAACGCGGTGCTAACAGAGTCCTGGAAATCTTGTCAAGGCAGCTGCAGAGCGAGTGCAGGGAGAGGCGTCGCCTGGCGCTCAGGGCCCTTCTGGAGCTCATTGAGGAGCCCTCCATGGTGAGAAGGGGGCAGCAGCTGAGGCTGAGCTGGGGAATGCAGTCGCTTGGGCTTGCCTGGGCTTTGGGCGCTGGGGCAGTTGCTCCCAGCTCTCCTGCCTCCCAGTTCAGCTGCCCGAGTGCTTCAGGACAGGCCTTTGGCCTCCAGGCCCTGCAGCAGCAGGATGGCGTTTCACAAACTTGTGTTCCGCACAGACTGAAAAGATGTGGAGCCTGACTGAAAGTCTTGTGGAGCTCCTGTGGGATGCAGATGGAGAGATAGTTAGCATGACAGTCATGCTCCTCAGCTTTATCATCTTGGACAATGACATGCTGATGCCCAGCCCCATCACACTGCAGCTGCTTGAAGCACTCCTGCCACTCTTTGACCATGTAAGGCTCGCTGCCCCCAGCCACGGCCACTGGGTGCTTCCACTGGGACACTGTGCCTTGTGGATTTGCAGGCCTGTTCCAAGCTGAGCCCTGTGCAGCCAATGCTAAGGTCTTTTTTCTTCCTTCAATACAGAATAATAGCCAGGTGCAGCTGCTCTCCATACTGCTCTTCAGAACCTTGGTGACTCTTCCACTGGAAAAGAAAATAAAGGCCCTGAAGACACCCCTGTGCCAGAGTCTGCTGCCACTCTTCTTCCACTGCCATGATGGGAATCAGCTTGTGGCACAGGAGAGGACTCATGGACTGCTGCTGTCCCCCTGGCAGCGGGCTCAGCTGCCTCCTGCCCTGGCTCCTGCCGGGCTGCAGCCTCCTCCAGGCATTGGCACAGGGACACGAGTCCTGCTCCCTGGGCTGTGGGGCCATCTCTGCATCTCTGCTGCTCTCCAGGCTTCTCAGGAAACGCTGCTTTGTGTGGTCAAGTTCCTGAAGAGGAGGGATCTTAAAAAACTGGTGAAGAACCAGAAGCTGTGGAAGTTCACCAAGTGCCTGGTAAGGATGGCCTGGAAGCTCCAGCCTCAGCCTGGAGAAGGCCCCTGAGCGCGGTGCTCAGAGTGCGGGGCTGGCAGCTGTGCCCCTGCCCGCTGCTGCACCCAGAGGCCACGCGGGCTCTTCTCCAGGCTGCTGTGGGCCTGAGCCGGGCGCCGATGGAGCCCCAGCCCAGCGGAGCTGTGGGGCGGGCTGGCACCGTGGCTCCCCGGGCAGCAGCCGGCCCTCTGCCCCCTCCAGAGCCCGGTGCCAGTGGCTGCTGGCCGCACCTCAGGGCTGTGAGGGCAGGGGAGGCCGGGGCTGGGCACAGGCAGCGCCTGGCCGAGGGGCTGAGCCCGCACCAACCCTTCCCTCCTGCCGCTCTCTCCAGCTGGCAGACCACGGGAGCAGAGCGGCCGAGCACCTGCGCCAGGCCCTGCCCTACCTGCAGAGCCCACAGGAGTCCCTGCGAGTGGCGGCCATCAGGTTCATGGGTGAGCCACGAGCCCAGGCTCCCTCCCCGCCCCGCCACAGCTCGGCCCCAGCCCTGCCTGCTGCCCCGGCAGCGCCACGCGGGCCCGGCGCCCTGGAGCCCCGCCTGCCCCGGCGCTGCTGCCGCCCTCTCTCAGCCGTGCCCTGGGGTGGCAGCGTGCGGCAAGGGCCGGGCTGAGCCCTGCCGGGCCAGCAGGGCGTGTGGCCACAGCGCCGGCAGCGCCGCTGGCAGGGAGCTGTGCCGCTGGGGCCGTGACAGGCTCTGTGTTCCCAGGGATGGCCGGGTGGCACCTGAGGGGGAAGAAGGAAGAGCTCCAGCTCATCTGCAACGGTGAGTGAGGGCAGCGGGCTGGCAGCAGGGGCTGGCGGGGGGAGCTGCAATCCCTGTCCCGGCTGCGGAGCGCTCTGCTCCCTGTGCGGACGAGGGGCGGCATGGGCAGAGCACACAGAGATTTCAGAGCCATGTGGGGGATTCAAGGCCAGCAGCTTCGGGCTGGTCCCGTTGGTCTCTGCTCCCTCCTGGCCATGGCTAGAGCCGGCTGGGACGGCCCTGGCAGGGGCCTCTCCTCGGGTTCTCTCAGATTTGGGATCTGACCATGGCTCTGTTCCTCTCTCTTTCAGCACTTGAACACCTGACAGAGGACACCAGCAGTGCCATGTCAGACATGGCACTGCAAACACTGAATGTCCTCCAGGCACTCCAGAGTGAGAGATCTTCCGTCTTCCAGAGGCTGCAGGATCAGCTCCACAGGGCAGGGAGGACACGGCCTCATCTCTTGGGGCTCGGCTGGCTGCGCTTCTGGAGATCTGCAGAGAGCTGAGCCCAGAGGCTCTGTCTCCTGGGGCCACCGGAGCCAGTGGGAATTTTTTATTTCTTTAAGATTGTTCTTTTTTTCTTTTTTTTTTCTGTAGTATAGGAATATAGAATGTGTTATAATACACAGACTCCCGGGAGCTTTCTTTTGCTTCCCAGGGTCTGCAGGGCATAGGGGAAGAGGGGGAAAAGGGTGCTTGGGCTCAGCAAGCTATCCTGGCCTGCTCTGTTACACGGAAAATGGCCAGAAGCCCCTTGGCCTTTGGGGGTTCTGCTGAAGCCTTTGTGCTGCCAACAGAGCGGGTGGGCAGGGGCTGGAGCTGCAGAGATCCCTGTGAGAGAGGTGCCTGGAGATGGCCACAAGCCCTGTCCCAGGCAGGAAGCGCCACCTGTGTCCTCCTGCCCATGTGCTGCTGGCTGGATTGCTGAGGGCTCCGAGGTGCCTCTGGATGGGGCTCCTCTGGAGCTGCTGTGGGGCTGCGGCACTGCTGCTGGGCAGGTTGGCCTGGCTGGGGGAGACCCTGAGGGGATGGGGCCATGAAGGGATGAGAGGCTGGAGAAGCCCAGACAGGACACGGCAGTGGAAAGGCATGAGGGGGATGTGTGAGGGAGTGGGTGGCTGTAACGTTGCCTGGAAGGGGAGTGGGTTGAACACAAAGACACCAACTCACCCCAATGTTCATGTGGCAAACAGAGAGCATTTATTCTCAAGCCTTTCCTTCTAAAGGGCCTTGGAAAAATCCAGTCTGGATAATTTCATTGCTCTGATCTCTATGCCTTGTCAGGTTCTGGCCAGTGAAATGCTGCAGCCTTGGCAGAGATGTGACTGGGCAAGGCCCCTCTCAGCTCAAACCAGGGGCTGGTGCATTCACACAGCACTAGCCAGCCTGCACTGTGACACAGGGCAAGAGAGTGCAAGGCACAGCTCCGGGTGCTCCCCAGGAACCTCAGCTCTGGGAGCACTGTCTGCCCCAAGCTCCAGGGGCTGCACTGGGAGCCCGGCTGGGCTCTGCCCTGGGGCCATCCTGCATCCCTGGGAGCAGGGAGCATTCCCCTGCCACAAAGAGTCAAGCCAGGGCTGCAGGGCAGCTGCTCCAGCCCGGACTGCACTGTTGTGTGCTGTGCTCTGGGGCTGGGGCTCCCTGCACAGGGCACTGGATGGTGTGCCAGAGTGTTGTCTTAGATAACACAAATTCTAGCGTCATCATAGCGCAAGGATTTCATATTGTCAGAGCTTCATACCTTCTTGATGTTCCTCACAGGCAGTTCCTCTACACACTGACTGTTCCAGGTCCTTGCAGTAGTAATCTGACTCCTCTCACTCCTGTTTCCTTACCCTCATATATCACTAGTTCTTGTTGGTTGCAGGTGTGGCCTGTCAAGATCAGGCCTGCCTCCAATCTTCAGCAACTGGTCCAGCTGCAACTCACTGGGGGACAAGATCACCAGAGGAGACAGAGGAGCTTCAGCTTGGGCCTAATTGAGGTGGGTGGTTGGGCTGGGAAGGGTGAAGGGGCTCAAGGGTATGCAGAGAGCTCATCCTGCTGGAAGGACAAGGGAAAGGGAGTGGGAGCTCAGCAGTGAGCAGAGCTGAGGGCTGGAGAGTGGCTCTCAATGACACTAAAATCCCATGGGACCTCTGAGACATTGCTGCTCCTCAGCCAGTGACAGGGTGAGTCCCTAAGCCTGGGGCTCAGCCTTCCTCGTGGTGAGGGGCATCAAGGAAGGCAACAGTGTGATACAGACTGCAATGGGCTGGGAACTCACTGAGGGAAAAGAGGGAGCAGTAGTAAAAGGCAGGTGAGAGAACTGTTCAGAGAACGGCTGAGATATAGTTTGAGCAAGCTGAGAAATGTCATTGGGGGCATCCCAGATTGATTTGATTTCAGAAGTTATTGAACAAATTTATTTTTTGGGGGGTGTCATGTTTTCCCTTGGAGGTGTACACTCTGCAAACTTGAGCTGTGCTGCCAAAATGCTCAAGCAAGTCTGTGCTGCAGGTCACACCATTTCTTCTTTGGCTGATTCCAGCACGGTGCTGAGCTCCAGCAGAGCCCTGGCAGAGCCCAGAGCAGCCTCAGCACCCGCAGAGCCCGGCTGCAAGGAGAGAAAGCAGAAACTGCCCGTCAGCTGAAGGCTCCTGTGCCCTTGTCCCAGGTGCCCACGTGCCCAGGCCATGCTGGCCGTGCTCAGAGCGGTGCCCAGAGCTGCCCAGCACTGCTGCATTTGGCAGCAGAGCAGGAGGGCTGGACATGTGCCCAGCCTGCAGCCAGCCAGGGCACATCCACCTCCTCAGCAGCTGCCCAGAGCAGGATGCTCCTGTGCTCGCTGCCATCTCCAAGAAGCTCTGATCCCACCATGCCCGGCAGACAGGGACTCACCTCACACCAACCCCTGCTGGAAGAAAAGCTGGTCCCAAACGATGTCCTCAGACTTCTCCAAGGGCATGGCCCATCCACACTGCAGCTGGTCCCAAGCACTTCCTGATCCAGACTGGACCCAACCTATAAGGCTTCATCTAGAAAAACAAACAACAAATTATTGAAAAAAGATTACAGACAAAAAGGGGAAACAAGAAAAAAGGTAAAAAATCTTATCTCTGCCAGGGCCATGAGGAAGGCCCAACCCCTGCATGGAAGGAAAAACCCACACACAGGTGAGGGAAGCCCAGGCTTTCTCCCTTCCCCCCTGCACTGCCCCCCACAATAACACTGATCCCAAAGCAGACAGGGGCAGTGGAGCAGCCCAAGCCCTTCCTTGCCTGCACAGCAAAGCAGCCCCAGCTCCAGCAGCTTCTGGAGTCCCACCTCTGCTCCCACCATGGGGGTTTGTTTGTGTTGGGCTGGCTGCCCCAGCCCCAGCCCAGAGCACGGTGGGTGCTGGGGGCTGTTGGCAGGGCCAGGAGCCCACTCCCATTTCGTACCCAGCCTAGCCCATCCCCCCAGCCCTGCCAAAACCAGCTGGGCAGCCGACTGAAGGATCAGCTGCATCTGCCCCAGCAAAGGGGGAACCTTTGGTTCCCGGCCAGGCTGTGCAATGCCCAAATATGGGAGCATCCCCCTGCGTGTGGACTCATCTGCAAATTCGCTGTGGAGCCTGTGCCCGGATAAGCTGAGAAGGTGCCCGGATCAAAATCCATCATCTTCAGCTGGCCCGTGGCCAGGTCCAGGAAGAGGTTGCCATCCTTGATATCATCCTTTCTGTCTCCAGCAGCAGCAGTCCCACCTGGTACAGCTTCTCCAGGGGCTCCTTCTCCTTCCCTGGTGTGAGACCAGGCTCTCAGGGTTCAGCCCAGGGCCCCAGCTGTCAGGGAACCAGGACAAGCAAAACCAGCTCAGATGGTGGCCACCAGTGCTGGGCAGAGCAGCTCAGCTCCAGCACAAGGGCTGTGTGTTCCCATCTGATGAGCCCTGGGCAGTGAAGAGGCAGGACAAAAAAGTCTGGCTTCCTTTGCTTCTGATGGCCAAGGCATGTGTGGAGCTGTAACTTAGCAGGACCCTGCATCACAGTGTGCCTGTGATGAATATCCTGCATCCAAGGATGACAGAGCAGCTCTTCTAATGAGGGCCTTTCAGAGTCCAGCATGGATAAACATTGCCTGATCAGATCTTGGCACTCTGGGCAGAGAAACCACAAACCGCCGGTCAGTTGGAGAAGGCTCCTGTTGGCTTTGCCTCACTATTCCCGTGCCCAGGCCATGCTGGATGTGCTCAGAGCTGGGCCTAAGCTTTCCCATCCATTCCCTGTTTTAGAGGAGAGCAGGACAGCAGGACATGTGCCCCCTCCTCAGCAGCTTCCAGAGCAGGATGCTCACGAGCCCGCTGCTGTCTCCCAGCACTGGGATTCCCCCCGTGCCCAGAGATGAGGAGCCACCTTGAGAGAGCCCTTGTGGAAGCGAGAGCTGATGGTCCCAGCTGATGTTCTGGCCCCTCCTGAAAGGGTGCTTCCCACAGACCATCTGGTGCAGCAGGACACCCAGGGACCAGATGGTAGCTGGCCTGCCATAGTACCAGCCAAAGTGGGTCCATTCCGGGGGCTTTATGACCGTGTTCCTATGGAATACAGATGGAGTTCATCAGGGGGATGCTGCTGCTCCCAGAGCCTGGCCCCAGCATCCCTGGTGCAGGGTCTGCTCCAGTGGCACACAGGGTATGATCCACTGCCCTCTCACCAGCACCTGGGACCTGTGTGTAGACTTGGGGTTGGAAAAGAAGCCACTGGGGTTTGAAGAGGGCATTGGAAGCCCTGGCAAGGCCCAAGCATGAAAACGAAAATACCACTAAGTGCTGGGAAAAAAACATGCCTTCATCCTGCCTGCCTGCATTTCCCCAGAAAACATTATGAACCCAAGACAAACCAGGGGAGTGGAGCAGTCCAAGCCCTTTCTCACCTGCACACCAAACTGTCTGGGGCACAGGTTCTGGCCCCCCCTCTGTGTTACTGCCACCCACCCACGGGTGTTTTTATCAGGCTGGCTGCCCCAGCCCCAGCCTCAGTCATGGGCAGAGTGGCTGGCAAAGGCTGCCAGCAGGGCTGGAAGCTGGCTCCCCACCCAGCCCTGAGCAAAAGCAAATCGGCTGAAATCTCAGTGCCATGAAGGGCAGCAAAATGGAGAATCCCCCCTGCCACACCCAGCTTGGGTTGTGAGATGTTGGGCCATGAGATGCTGGGACCAGGATCATCTCCTGTGTGGGCTCACCTGCATAGTGAGTGTAGGCTGTGTCCTGCAGGTAGGTGCCACAGCCAAAATCAATCAATTTGGCCTGCCCGGTGGCCAGGTCAACCAGGATGTTCTCTGGTTTGATGTCCCTGTGCAGGACCCCACAGCTGGTGCAGTGCTGCACGGCCTCCAGCACCTGGCGGAACAGCTCCCGCGCCACCTCCTCGGGCAGGAACCGCCGTGCCCGAATGAAATGCTGCAGGTCCTGACACTGCTCCGGGCGCTCCAGCACCATCAGGACGTCGTTGGGGAGCTCAAGCCACTCCAGCAGCTGGACCACACCAGGGAAGCCAGTGGACACCTTGGCCAGCAGCACGATCTCCAGGGGTGTGCTGGTGCCGTCGGGCTGCAGGAGGAGCACGATGCCGTCAGTGGGGCTGATGCCGTGCCGGGGCTCGGGAAGCCCTCAGCCAGCCCGGGATGCTCTGTGCCCTGCGCTGGCCCCACGCCCGCTCTCCCTCGAGGCGTCCTGGCCGCTTCCACCCTGCCGGGCCTCGGCTCATCCCTGCCCGGCACGGCAAGGCTGCTCCCGCTGGCCCCGCTCACTCACCAGCTCGCCCCAGTGCCGGACGCGCTTCCGGGGCACCCTTTTGATGGCCACCTGCAAGCCAAGGGCAGCAGCGGGCTCAGCTCGCCGCCCGCCCTGCCCAGCCCCATCCTCCACCTTCCTCCCTCCTCCTCCTCCCCCTCTTCCTCCTGCACCCGTCGCCGGCCCCGCCGCTCACCGTGGCTCCGTCCGAGAGCCGCGTGGCCGCGAAGACGCTGCCGAAGCCGCCGCGCCCCAGCAGCGAGCCCAGCCGGTACTGCTCCTTCAGGCCCTGCTGCGCCTTCCCTGCCGGCGGGACGCGGCTGTCAGCGCTCGGCCCGGGGCCGGCAACGGCCCCCGAGTGTCCCTCAAGCGCCCCGGGCCGGCCATCCCCAGGTGTTCGCTCCCTGCAACGGGACAGCGGCGGCTCGGGGCCGGCGGCCGCGCTGCCGAGCGGCGGAGCTCGGGCCGGGCAAGCGGCAGCGGAGGCAGCGGGAGCGGCCGCGCCACCTGTGTCCTCCGCGGACCCCGGTAGGAGCCGGGGTCGGGGCCGGGGCCGGGGCCGGTGTCGGATCCGGTGTCGGGGCCGGGGCCGGGCTCGGGCCAGGCGGAGCCAAAGGGAGGCGATGCCGCCCCGGCCCCAGGCACTGATGCCCGCCCAGCAGCGCCACCGCCAGTACGACCAGAGCCGGCCGGAGGCGAGACCGCGGCGGGACGCCCGGGGCCGGAGACGGGGCAGCCCCGCCCGGGGCCAGGCCGGGGGCAGGGCCCGACCGGGCATGGAGGGAGAGAGCCTGGGAGAGAAGGGGACCCCGGGGAAGGGAGACCGGCAGAGGGTGCGGGACTGTGGGAGAGGGAGAGGACGAGCGAGAGGGACTTGTCAAAGTCGCTGCTTTCGCTGCTGCTTTTGCTTCTGCTGGCACTGCAACTGAAGTGCCGGGGCCGTTTGTCTCTGTGTCCGTTTGTCCGTTGCCCACTCTCCCGCGTGCCGAGCTCCGCACTCCCCGGGGCAGCCCCTGAGCCTGTCCAAACAGAGGAACTTTGCCGTGTTCAGCCAAGACCCAGAGTCTGGACTCCTGCACAGTGGCACAGGAATCCCCTCGGTCCCTGCTGTGCATTGTCCCTGCTGAGGGTCAAACCCTGTCGGAGCGCATTCCCTGAATACTGACTTTGTACCTGACCCAGGCACTGCACTCACCTCTCCAGCATTGCTTTCCAAAGAAAACCAGGTGAAGGAAAACTGTATGTAGCTCATGGTATTTGACAGTGTCTAAAACTTGCCAAGTCATGGATCTTCGAGGTGAGATCCGTTTGAAATTAATGGGAAGGAGAAGTAGTGCAGAACGGAAAAGGGGAGCATAAAAATAAATAGAGTAAAACATCTCAGATGGTTTCTTTCTGTTTTCATTTCATTTCTTAAAAGCTCTTTCAGTTTTCCCATTATCTTCTCCTCAGTCCTCTTTGCTCTTTCCAAGAATCTTTCCTGGAGAATGAGGTGCAGCTTCTGTCACAAGATGTGCCACCAACTGCAGCTCCTCTTGGCTTTCCACACCATGCCAGCAGCACAACTCTTGCAGCAAAGCAGGACAAATATTTGAAGAACTTGACAGCTTCTTCTTTCTTCTCCTTGTGGGCTGGGCAGTTGTGCCACTGGTAAGGTTTTCATTGTTACTGTTCTACCCTAAGAAAACATGATGGGCTACCAAGAATTGTTAGGGAATGCAAGCCTGACTGAATGCAGAGAAAGAATCTCCAGAGCCTGCAGCCAGAAATGGAGAGCTGTGGGATAATCATTCCAACATGGCTGTGGACATACTGAAAGTGATCTAGAAGATGAAAATGGGCTGACAGAGGGAGTTTGTTTCAGTGTTCAGTTCAGATGCTTCTACATCTCAAGCATTGATATAAATCAAGAGTACAGTCAGTTCATGAAAGGCAGCAGAACAAGCTGGACCTCTCAGGAGGTGACTGAAAGAATCTGAAAAGGAGAAATGCAGGGAATGACTTGACGAACTTTGTCTCTAAGAAGGGTATTTTTTCCTAATAATTTCTGATCGATTCCCTGTCGTGGTTTGAAAGGAAGTGGTTTTTTTTTTGGAGACAGTGGTTAGCCCAGTGGGGGCTCAGGTGTGAATATTGGCACCTGTTTGGACCAATGAGGAGATGGTTCCGCCTCTGAGAACACAGGGTATAAAGGTATAACTCCAGGAAGTGACGCTCTCTTGCTTGTCGGTCAGCAAAGGGATCAGGTCAGTTCTCTCTCCCCCTCCGGCTGTAGGCCGGGTGGGGGAGGGGAAAAGGCCACGAGGCGGCGTGAGCTAGGCCGCAGGCCTTGGATCTTGGAAGAGAGAGAGAGAGAGAGACCGGGGGGAGGAAGTGAAAGGATGGAGGGGTGGAAGTAGTGAAAGCACCGAGCAAATCCCCCCCCCCCCCCCCTCACCCCGCTTCCTAGAGAGAGAAGAGAGAAAGAGAAAGATAAGACCCGCCGGGCAGCTCCTGGAAGTCGGCCAAGAGTGTGAAGAGAGTCCGGCACCTAGAGATGATTTTAACTTTTTTCCTTCACGATGGAAACCTTCCAGACGTTGATCCTCCCGGAGGACAGAGATAAGAACAAGAAGAAATGGACAAGTGAAATGAGAGGTTTGTGTGAGTAGGGAGTAGTGGAGTTAATGAGAAGAATTTACTTGGGAAGAGATAAACGGAGGAGCAGTTTTTTTTCGGCTGTGGACGGACTAACTTTCTATTGTAACACAGAGACTGCGGTTTTGGGGGGAAAGCAATGGCTCAGACCCAAGAAAGGCAGTGAAGAGTAGTGGTAGGCAGAATCAGAAATGAGAAGATTTCTGTCGTGAAGCCCTTGCCCCGGGGAAATGGGGGGGGTTTGTTATCCCAAAAATGGAGAGACTGTCGTTTTGTGGAACTGACCAAGTATCCTTAAAAGAGAAACCCCAAAGCAATCTTCTGGTCCATTTCCATGGTGAGAGCATGGATATGGAAAGGGGTTAGTCAAGAAATGGCACAAGGAGAAGACTCCTTCCTCTTTAATAGAATGTATTGATTGTTAGAAGAAGGATAATGGACTGAGAATTAACACCTGAGAGATGGGGACTGAAGGAAGATTGGAGTTTGTATTGTATGTTGTAATGTGGGTTGAGAGGAGGAGGAGAAATGTGTTTGAAAGATTTCCATTCTGTTCTTTGTGTGTGTGGGTGTGTGTGTGTGTGTGTGTGTGTGTGTGTTAATAAAGTTTTTTTCCTTTTATTCCTAAATTGGTGTTTGCTTGCTCTGTTTCTGGTCACATCTCACAGTAGGCACTACGTGGATGTGTTTTCATGGAGGCACTGGCAATGTGCCCAGTCCAAAACCAAGACATTCCCTCTGCTTTTGTGCTTCCTAACAAGTCCATTTTCATCCCAGATTGCCCATGAAATGGGAACCCTGAGCTTGTGGAAGTGCCTGAAAGATGCCCTGTTCCTCTGCAGGGACCCTGAGGCTGAAGCAGGAGCCTGAGCCCTCTCTGGGGAAGCCTCCTCCGAGCTGGAATTTGTGCTGTGCTGGGAGAGGAGGAGGAGGGGGAGAGCGCTGGCGCTGTGTGGCAGGAGCAGGAGGTTTGGGCCGCAGGACATTCCGTCTGCGCCGCTGCCCCGCAATGGGCGGCCGTGCCCGGGGCTCTGGGCCTGGCCCTGCGTGCGCTGAGCTCCCGACACTGCAGGAGCTCCCCGGGCTGGGCTCAGCTTCCCGCTGGGACTGGGCAGCAGGCTGGGCTCCAGCTGGGATCAGCAGCAGCTGGAAATACCTCTGCGCATCTCCACTTGCTGCTGCTGCTGCTCAGAAGAAAAAATGAAGCGAGTCAAGAAGTTCTGGTTTCTCTTTCTCCTGGTGGATTTTTTCATTTGATTTGACACTTGAGAGGCAACTTCTGTGATTTTATTTTGGCAGCAGCAGCAACAGGGCTGTGTTTGAGCACTGTGAATGTGGCCTGTGTGGCTTTAATTCTCCTTGAATTAGTGCTCAGGGACGTTAGGGGATTTCAAGATCTGCTAATCATGATGCCTGTGACCAAAAGCCTGAGTTCACCTATTGCTGGCCGGGGGTCTATGTACAAGATCACAAGCAGGACGGGACTGCTGAGGAACGTGTCTTGAGGTGTTTATTTTCCAGCATCAGTCTCATTACATTGTTATGACAATGGGAAGATGCCAGCAGTTTGCGTCCTCGGCAGCAGACAAAGAACTCACTTACTTTAAAAGTTTTGTGACCAATCACACAAAGCAAAAGCATATTGACAGTAGTTCTATCCTACCATTATAAGCACACATACCTTCGGTCAAAAAAATGCCTAAGTATTTTTATTACAATACCTGCTTGTAATGCTCAGAGCTCATTTATTAAGCTCAGTACTTCCTAATAATCTCACTAGATATATTTTTTCTGCAGCTTAGGGAGTTTTTCTAGCCAAGTGTTAATACACGAACCATAGTTCTGTTTGTCCCTACTTCTTATTTAACTTTTCTGCTGACCTATCTCATGGTTACCGCTTAGCTCTAATCACAGTTCTGCTGTTACTGAGGCCTGCCTTTTGCAGCTTTCCCAAACCCCTCTGATTTTAGGATTCCCACATTCATCATCATGAAAGCACTCTGGGTAACACTGATCGAAAAGGCAATTGCAGTTTTACAGATAATTTCAAGTGGAAAGCAGAAGAGGGTAAGAGGAGCCATGATCTCCAATTGCCAAGGCAAAGGCATTGCCTGATCAGATCTTGGCCCTCTGGGCAGAGAAACCACAAACCGCCGGTCAGTTGGAGAAGGCTCCTGTTGGCTTTGCCCCACTATTCCCGTGCCCAGGCCATGCTGGATGTGCTCAGAGCTGGGCCTAAGCTTTCCCATCCATTCCCTGTTTTAGAGGAGAGCAGGACAGCAGGACATGTGCCCCCTCCTCAGCAGCTGCCAGAGCGGGATGCTCACGAGCCCGCTGCTGTCTCCCAGCACTGGGATTCCCCCCGTGCCCAGAGATGAAGAGCCACCTTGAGAGAGCCCTTGTGGAAGCGAGAGCTGATGGTCCCAGCTAAAGCTCTGGCCCCTCCTGAAAGGGTGCTTCCCACAGACCATCTGGTGCAGCAGGACACCCAGGGACCAGATGGTAGCTGGCCTGCCATAGTACCAGCCAAAGTGGGTCCATTCCGGGGGGCTTTATGACCGTGTTCCTATGGAATACAGATGGAGTTCATCAGGGGGATGCTGCTGCTCCCAGAGCCTGGCCCCAGCATCCCTGGGTGTGCAGGGCCTGCTCCAGTGGCACACAGGGTATGACCCACTGCCCTCTCACCAGCACCTGGGACTTGTGTATAGACTTGGGGTTGGAAAAGAAGCCACTGGGGTTTGAAGAGGGCACTGGAAGCCCTGGCAAGGCCCAACCATGAAAACGAAAATACCACTAAGTGCTGGGAAAAAAACATGCCTTCATCCTGCCTGCCTGCATTGCTCCAAAAAACATTATGAACCCAAGACAAACCAGGGGAGTGGAGCAGTCCAAGCCCTTTCTCACCTGCGCACCAAACTGTCTGGGGCACAGGTTTTGGCCCCCCCTCTCTGTTACTGCCACCCACCCACGGGTGTTTTTGTCAGGCTGGCTGCCCCAGCCCCAGCCTCAGTCATGGGCAGAGTGGCTGGCAAAGGCTGCCAGCAGGGCTGGAAGCTGGCTCCCCACCCAGCCCTGAGCAAAAGCAAATCGGCTGAAATCTCAGTGCCATGAAGGGCAGCAAAAGGGAGAATCCCCGCTGCCACACCCAGCTTGGGCTGAGCGATGAGATGCTGGGACCAGGAGCACACCCTGTGTGGGCTCACCTGCAAAGTGAGTGTAGGCTGTGTCCTGCAGGTAGGTGCCACAGCCAAAGTCAATCAATTTGGCCTGCCCGGTGACCAGGTTAACCAGGATGTTCTCTGGTTTGATGTCCCTGTGCAGGACCCCACAGCTGGTGCAGTGCCGCAAAGCCTCCAGCACCTGGCAGAACAGCTCCTGCGCCACCTCCTCGGGCAGGAACCGCCGTGCCCGAATGAAATGCTGCAGGTCCTGACACTGCTCCGGGCGCTCCAGCACCATCAAAACGTCGTTGAGGAGCTCAAGCCACTCCAGCAGCTGGACCACACCAGGGAAGCCAGTGGACACCTTGGCCAGCAGCACGATCTCCAGGGGTGCGCTGGTGCTGTCGGGCTGCGGGAGGAGCACGATGCCGTCAGTGGGGCTGATGCCGTGCCGGGGCTCGGGAAGCCCTCAGGCAGCCCGGGATGCTCTGTGCCCTGCGCTGGCCCCACGCCCGCTCTTGCTCGACGTGTCCTGGCCGCTTCCAGCCTGCCGGGCCTCGGCTCATCCCTGCCCAGCACGGCCCGGCTGCTCCCGCTGGCCCTGCTCACTCACCAGCTCGCCCCAGTGCCGGACGCGCTTCCGGGGCACCCTTTTGATGGCCACCTGCAAGCCAAAGTCAGCAGCGGTCTCAGCTCGCCGCCCGCCTTGCCCAGCCCCATCCTCCGCCTTCCTCCCTCCTCCTCCTCCCCCTCTTCCTCCTGCGCCTGTCGCCGGCCCCGCCGCTCACCGGGGCTCCGTCCGAGAGCCGCGTGGCCGCGAAGACGCTGCCGAAGCCGCCGCGCCCCAGCAGCGAGCCAAGCCGGTACTGCTCCTTCAGGCCCTGCTGCGCCTTCCCTGCCGGCGGGACGCGGCTGTCAGCGCTCGCCCCGGGGCCGGCAACAGCCCCCGAGCGCCCCTCAAGCGCCCCGGGCCGGCCATCCCCTGGCGTTCGCTCCCTGCAACGGGACAGCGGCGGCTCGGGGCCGGCGGCCGCGCTGCCGAGCGGCGGAGCTCGGGCCGGGCAAGCGGCAGCGGAGGCAGCGGGAGCGGCCGCGCCACCTGTGTCCTCCGCGGGCCCCGGTAGGAACCGGGGTCGGGGCCGGGGCCGGGGCCGGTGTCGGATCCGGTGTCTGGGCCGGAGCCGGGCTCGGGCCAGGCGGAGCTAAAGGGAGGCGATGCCGCCCCAGCCCCAGGCACTGATGCCCGCCCAGCAGCGCCACCGCCAGTACGACCAGAGCCGGCCGGAGGCGAGACCGCGGCGGGACGCCCGGGGCCGGGGACGGGGCAGCCCCGCCCGGGGCCGGGCCGGGGGCAGGGCCCGACCGGGCATGGGGAGAGAGAGCCTGGGAGAGGAGGGGACCCCGGGGAAGGGAGACCGGGAGAGGGTGCGGGACTGTGGGAGAGGGAGAGGACGAGCGAGAGGGACTTGTCAAAGTCGCTGCTTTCACTGCTGCTTTTGCTGCTGCTGCCGCTGCAACTGAAGCGCCGGGGACATTTGTCTCTGTGTCCGTTTGTCCGTTGCCCACTCTCCCGCGTGCCGAGCTCCGCACTCCCCGGGGGCAGCCCCTGAGCCTGTCCAAACATGGGAACTTTGCTGTGTTCAGCCAAGACCCAGAGTCTGGACTCCTGCACAGTGGCACAGGAATCCCCTCGGTCCCTGCTGTGCATTGTCCCTGCTGAGGGTCAAACACTATCGGAGCGCATTCCCTGAATGCTGAATTTGTACCTGACCCAGGCACTGCACTTACCTCTCCAGCATTGCTTTCCAAAGAAAACCAGGTGAAGGAAAACTGTATGTAGCTCATGGTATTTGACAGTGTCTAAAACTTGCCAAGTCATGGATCTTCGAGGTGAGATCCATTTGGAATTAATGGGATGGAGAAGTACTGCAAGATGGAAAAGGGGAGCATAAAAATAAATACAGTAAAACATCTCAGATAGTTTCTTTCTGTTTTCATTTCATTTCATTTCTTAAAAGCTCTTTCAGTTTTCCCATCTTCTTCTCCTCAGTCCTCTTTGCTCTTTCCAAGAATCCTTCCTGGAGAATGAGGTACTGCTTCTGTCACAAGATGTGCCACCAACTGCAGCTCCTCTTGGCTTTCCACACCATGCCAGCAGCACAACTCTTGCAGCAAAGATTTTAAGAACTTGACAGCTTGTTCTTTCTTCTCCTTGTGGGCTGGGCAGTTGTGCCACTGGTAAGGTTTTCATTGTTACTGTTCTACCCTAAGAAAACATGATGGGCTACCAGGAATTGTTAGGGAATGCAAGCCTGACTGAATGCAGAGAAAGAATCTCCAGAGCCTGCAGCCAGAAATGGAGAGCTGTGGGATAATCATTCCAACATGCCCATGGACATACTGAAAGTGATCTAGAAGATGAAAATGGGCTGACAGAGGGAGTT
The DNA here is from genome assembly GCF_022539315.1 of Serinus canaria. Taxonomy (NCBI): domain Eukaryota; kingdom Metazoa; phylum Chordata; class Aves; order Passeriformes; family Fringillidae; genus Serinus; species Serinus canaria. The sequence goes on from NC_066338.1 coordinate 3,113,437, forward strand.
TGTTTCAGTGTTCAGTTCAGATGCTTCTACATCTCAAGCATTGATATAAATCAAGAGTACAGTCAGTTCATGAAAGGCAGCAGAACAAGCTGGACCTCTCAGGGGATGACTGAAAGAATCTGAAAAGGAGAAATGGAGGGAATGACTTGGCGAACTTTGTCTCTAAGAAGGGTATTTTTTCCTAATAATTTCTGATCGATTCCCTGTCGTGGTTTGAAAGGAAGTGGTTTTTTTTTGGAGACAGTGGTTAGCCCAGTGGGGGCTCAGGTGTGAATATTGGCACCTGTTTGGACCAATGAGGAGATGGTTCCGCCTCTGAGAACACAGGGTATAAAGGTATAACTCCCAGGAAGTGACGCTCTCTTGCTTGTCGGTCAGCAAAGGGATCAGGTCAGTTCTCTCTCCCCCTCCGGCTGTAGGCCGGGTGGGGGAGGGGAAAAGGCCACGAGGCGGCGTGAGCTAGGCCGCAGGCCTTGGATCTTGGAAAGAGAGAGAGAGAGAGAGACCGGGGGGAGGAAGTGAAAGGATGGAGGGGTGGAAGTAGTGAAAGCACCGAGCAAATCCCCCCCCCCCCCCCTCACCCCGCTTCCTAGAGAGAGAAGAGAGAAAAGAGATAAGACCCGCCGGGCAGCTCCTGGAAGTCGGCCAAGAGTGTGAAGAGAGTCCGGCACCTAGAGATGATTTTAACTTTTTTCCTTCACGATGGAAACCTTCCAGACGTTGATCCTCCCGGAGGACAGAGATAAGAACAAGAAGAAATGGACAAGTGAAATGAGAGGTTTGTGTGAGTAGGGAGTAGTGGAGTTAATGAGAAGAATTTACTTGGGAAGAGATAAACGGAGGAGCAGTTTTTTTTCGGCTGTGGACGGACTAACTTTCTATTGTAACACAGAGACTGCGGTTTTGGGGGGAAGCAATGGCTCAGACCCAAGAAAGGCAGTGAAGAGTAGTGGTAGGCAGAAATCAGAAATGAGAAGATTTCTGTCGTGAAGCCCTTGCCCCGGGGGAAATGGGGGGGGTTTTGTTATCCCAAAAAATGGAGAGACTGTCGTTTTGTGGAACTGACCAAAGTATCCTTAAAAAGAGAAACCCCAAAAGCAATCTTCTGGTCCATTTCCATGGTGAGAGCATGGAATATGGAAAGGGGTTAGTCAAGAAATGGCACAAGGAGAAGACTCCTTCCTCTTTAATAGAATGTATTGATTGTTAGAAGAAGGATAATGGACTGAGAATTAACACCTGAGAGATGGGGACTGAAGGAAGATTGGAGTTTGTATTGTATGTTGTAATGTGGGTTGAGAGGAGGAGGAGAAATGTGTTTGAAAGATTTCCATTCTGTTCTTTGTGTGTGTGTGTGTGTGTGTGTGTGTGTGTGTGTGTTAATAAAGTTTTTTTCCTTTTATTCCTAAATTGGTGTTTGCTTGCTCTGTTTCTGGTCACATCTCACAGTAGGCACTACGTGGATGTGTTTTCATGGAGGCACTGGCAATGTGCCCAGTCCAAAACCAAGACATTCCCTCTGCTTTTGTGCTTCCTAACAAGTCCATTTTCATCCCAGATTGCCCATGAAATGGGAACCCTGAGCTTGTGGAAGTGCCTGAAAGATGCCCTGTTCCTCTGCAGGGACCCTGAGCCCTCTCTGGGGAAGCCTCCTCCGAGCTGGAATTTGTGCTGTGCTGGGAGAAGAGGAGGAGGAGGGGGAGAGCGCTGGCGCTGTGTGGCAGGAGCAGGAGGTTTGGGCCGCAGGACATTCCGTCTGCGCCGCTGCCCCGCAATGGGCGGCTGTGCCCGGGGCTCTGGGCCTGGCCCCGCGTGCGCTGAGCTCCCGACACTGCGGGAGCTCCCCGGGCTGGGCTCAGCTTCCCGCTGTGACTGGGCAGCAGGCTGGGCTCCAGCTGGGATCAGCAGCAGCTGGAAATACCTCTGCGCATCTCCACTTGCTGCTGCTGCTGCTCAGAAGAAAAAAATGAAGCAAGTCAAGAAGTTCTGGTTTCTCTTTCTCCTGGTGTATTTTTTCATTTGATTTGACACTTGAGAGGCAATTTCTGTGATTTTATTTTGGCAGCAGCAGCAACAGGGCTGCGTTTGAGCACTGTGAATGTGGCCTGTGTGGCTTTAATTCTCCTTGACTTAGTGCTCAGGGACTTTAGGGGATTTCAGGATCTGCTAATCATGATGCCTGTGACCAAAAGCCTGAGTTCACCTATTGCTGGCTGGGGGTCTATGTACAAGATCACAAACAGGATGGGACTGCTGAGGAACGTGTCTTGAGGTGTTTATTTTCCAGCATCAGTCTCATTACATGGTTATGACAATGGGAAGATGCCAGCAGTTTGTCTTCTCGGCAGCAGACAAAGAACTCAATGTTCCAACTTACTTTAAAAGTTTTGTGACCAATCACACAAAGCAAAAGCATATTGACAGTAGTTCTATCCTACCATTATAAGCACACATACTTTCGGTCAAAAAAAAGCCTAATTCTTTTTATTACAATACCTGCTTGTAATGCTCAGAGCTCATTTATTAAGCTCAGTACTTCCTAATAATCTCACTAGATATATTTTTTCTGCGGCTTAGGGAGTTTTTCTAGCCAAGTGTTAATACACTTGGAACCATAGTTCTATTTGTCCCTACTTCTTATTTAACTTTTCTGCTGCCCTATCTCATGGTTACCACTTAGCTCTAATCACAGTTCGGCTGTTACTGAGGCCTGCCTTTTGCAGCTTTCCCAAACCCCTCTGATTTTAAGGATTCCCACATTCATCATCATGAAAGCACTCTGGGTAGCAGTGATCGAAAAAGGCAATTGCAGTTTTACAGATAAGTTTCAAGTGGAAAGCAGAAGAGGGGTAAGAGCAGCCATGATCTCCAATTCCCAAGGCAAAGGCAGCAGCAGCCTCCTGCTGTCACCTCAGGGTGAGTAAAGCAGTGCTGAAAACAGCGCTGGACCCGATCCTTTCTTTCTCTGCAGGCTGGGTCAGGGCAGCACAGGCGGGCCCTGCACAGTCAGGGCTGTGTGTGGGTGATTGCTGCTCTACTCCAGAACTGAGCTGGAAAAAGCCCTTGGGAGCCGAGGCAGGAGCAGGCGGGAAGGGGCTGGCGCTGCTGCTGCTCCTGGCCGGGAGCCCCGGCTGGGCCGGGCCGGCGCCCCCTGCGCTGCGGCTGCTGCTGCTGCCAGAGCCGGGCGGGACTCGGGGACAGGGAACGGACACGGGGGGACAGCAAAGGCCTGGCGGCTGCAGGGATGGTGGCGCTCGGGCCAGCGCCAGCACAGAGCTTCAGCCCGCAATTAACACTGAGGGAAACGCTGGGGAAAGGCTCCATTTCAGCCTTTCTGCACTCGTGGCTGTGAAAGGACCAAAATAAAAGGAGAACAAGCAGGACCTGACCCCTTCTCCTTTGGGAGGAGCCCCAGGCCTGGGGCTGTGGGAGGCCATGAGGGGCTCTGAGGGGCACTGAGGAGCTGTGAGGGGCCATGAGGGGGAGAAGGGTCTCTGAGAGGCTGTGGGAGGCCAAGCACCTCGTGGAATAAAGGATTCATTATGACACTTTGGAACCAAGGAGTCTGTTGTTTGCAGTACAGAACCTTGTGGGGCCTCATGGAACCATGGAGACCAATATGACACTTCAGGACCCAGTGGAACCAAGGGGCCATTGTGACACTGCAGGGCCTTGTTTAACCAAGGGGTCATTGAAGCACAGCAGGGCCTCATGGAATCAAAGGGATTGTGGTGGGGCTCCATGAGACCAAGGGGACATTCTGACTCTGTGGAACCAAGGAGACCATTGTGACTCTACAGGGCTCAGTAGAGCTAAGACCTGATGTGACAGTGAGGAACCCAATGGAATCAGGGGGCCATTCTGTACTTCAGGGCCTCATGGAACCAGAGTGCCCTTGTGACACTGTGGGGCATCATGGAATCCTGGAGACCATTCTGGCACTCTGAGGCCTCCTTGAATCAAGGGGCTCTGCAGGGCCTTGTGGAACCAAGGAGCTCTTTGTGACACTGCAGGGCCTCATGGCAGCAATGCGACCATTCTGGCACTCTGAGTCCCCATGGAAGCAAGGGGCCAGTGTGCCACAGCCAGGCCATGTAGAACCAAGGGTCCATTGTGGTCCTGGGGAGCCCAATAGAACCAAGAGATCATTGTGAGACACAGCAAGGCCTCATGGAAGCAAGGGGCCATTGTGCCACTGCAGAGCCAAGGAGAACATTGTGATATCACTGGGCCTCATGGAAACAAAGATCTTTTGTGATACTGTGAGGCTTCATGGAAACAAGGGGCAATTTTAATGCTGCAGGGCCCCAAGGATCCAAGAACATGGAAAAGGTCTGGCTGGCTTGGCCTCCTGGGAGCTGCCTGACTGGTCCAGCTGACCTTGCCATGTTGAGGGTTGCTTCTTATCTGTCTCTAAAAGCCTGGAGTTCCATGTGTTCCATGTGTTTCCTCTGGGAAACAACTGTCCTTCTCCTCCAGGCATCCATGGCCAAAATTGGGAATCTGCCTCGAAAATTTTTTATACCCAAGGATTCCTCCCAGACAAAAGCTGCCAGGATTATCTAGGTTCCCTTGCCTTCTTGAGGGCCAGCTCTCATCTGCCTTTTAAGCACTGGGGCTCTGCCCTTTCCTTCCTGTGGAGAAGAACTGTCATTCTGGTCCAGGCACCCTTGGCTGAAATGGAATTCCACCTCCAAAACTCCCCAAATATCCAAGGGTTGCTTTCAGACAAAAGCTGCAAGGACAGACAGGTCTGGCTTGTCTTGGCCTCCTGTGACTGCCTCTGATCTGCCTTCAAAACCCTGGGGCTCTGTCGTTTCTGTTCTGTAGAAAAGAACCCAACCGTCCTTCTTGTCCAGGCGCCCATGGCCTCAAGCACATGAGCACTGTATAGGGACAGAGGAGCTCTGTGCTCAGTGGGGTGGAGACTGAGGACAGCAGAGCAGAGCCCTGGGAGGGATTGAAGGGTGGTGTCAGAGATGGTGGATCCTTTTGACATAGTAGAGAACAGCTGGGAAAACAGAAAAAATTAATACCAAGGGCAGCTCAGGAGGCCTAGACTGGGAAAAAAGAGAAAGGAATTTCCCACCCACAGCAGGGCTGTGGTGCAATACATTTCCCAGAAGGAGTCTGGGTCAGCCCAAGGCTTTGTGTGGGCAGGCAGAGGCAGGCAGGAGGCAGAGCTGTCAGCAAATGAAGGGGCCAGCCAGCTGGGGCAGCCGGGGGATGAGCACAGCCTGCAGGGACAGAGGCGCAGGGCAGGGACACTGTAGCACAGCCTGGGCTGCACAGGGCACAGCCATGGGCAGCAGCTGCCAGGCCCTGACAGAGCCAACTTGGGCAGCACTTGGGCCATGGCTGCTGGGGCTGGGCCTGAGCCAGGAGCAGGAGACAAGTGACCCTTGCAGGCCTGGGGCCTCATGGCCTCCTTGTCCCTGCTCAGCAGCCTGGCAGGGGCCGCCCCATGCTCCTGCCCTTGGCATTGCCCATCCCCACATGCCAGTGCCCATCCCGGGAAGAGCCCTGAGCAAGGAGGGAGGGACAGGATCTGCCTGGCCAGGGGCTGGGGCTCAGGCCTTGGCCCTTTGCATTCCTGAAACACATCCAGCTTTGCTCAGCACCAGAGACACCTTGGCCTTGTTTGTGCCCAGCTGTCATCACTGCCTCCAGTGTTCTGCTCTACCTGGAACCTGGGGACACTTTCTCAGTCGTGTCCCTCAGTGGGACCCATTAAAACTTGAAGAAACATTGGAATTTAAATTTCACTTTGACTTGTTGAGAAGTTTTTTGAAGACACTCTCAGGGACTGAGTCTGTTGTAAACAACACCAAATCCCTGAGAGGGTCATTAAAGTCCTTGTGCTGTGTCTGTGCTGCTGAGCTTCTGACACAGAGGCAGCTCCTGGCAAACCAAGAAGAGCTTCAAAAAGACATTTCTCCTGAGGAGCAGCTCCTCTCCCAGCCCAGCAGGGCTGAGGGCACTGCCTGCAGCTACTGGGGACAGTGAAGCAGGCAGAGGCTCAAAGAAGCTGGAAGGACAATTCTGAGCTCATTCATGGAGAAATCTTCACCACTTCTGACACAGTCAGTCTCTGGCTGCAGGGATCTCCTGAAGCTGACCCAGGACAGGACTGATGTGACTGTAAGGATGGCTCTGCTGCCCTTTCTGCTTTGGGGGAGGATGTGCTGCAGAGCAGGGCTGCCCTGGGCACCCTCAGAGGGACAGGGCAGGATGGCTCCTGCTGCCAGGGACGGCTGCAGGGGGTGAAGCTGGGGCTGCAGCCAGGGCTGCCCAGGGCTGTCCTGCAGAGCAGGTCCTGCAGCCCTCAGGGCTCTTGGCCAGCCCAGGGCATGTGCCACCTGCCAGGGGCAGCTCTCAGCCTGCCTGGCACCTCCCCATGGATGGTGCAGGGGAGAAGTTGGAGGTGGAAGGAGCGACCTCCATCAGGGCAGATTCCTCCTGCTGTGGAGATGGTGCTGCATGGCCAGGGCTGCTCTCAGCTTTCTCCTAAAGGGAAGGGAAAGGGGCTGTCAGCTTTGTCTGTGTCACTGAGACTCCTGCACTGTCACCCTGGGCATCAGCAGATGTGCCTCAGATCTCCCTCAGAAAGTGCCTCCTCAGCCTCCTCTCCCTACAGACAGCAGCAGCAGCACCTTGGCTTGCAGCATCTCTGTTTGTCTGCCTGCCCTTAAGGCCCCACTGCCAGGGAGATGCCCCTGGGCAGTGCCCTGTGCTGGGAGGGGTCTGCAGGGCAGAGCTGATCCCGCAGGGCTGGGCTGGGCTCTGGCAGCACTGGAAGGGAGAAGGCTTGGGTAGAGAGATACAACTCCCAGTAGGCAGAACTCCAGGCAGCAGAGAGCCAGACCAATGCTTGGCATCCCTCCATGTCCAGGTGCACAGGGAAAGAGCGAAGAATATGGAGAGGTTGATTTTGAACCTGGAGTCTTCAAAAAGGCAACATGATTTTTATCAACAGTTTTGAAGTTCTCCATCCTGTACTATAGGGAGGTGAAATGAGCAAAGGGCACCTGTGTGGGACCAGCAGGTCTGACTGCTCTGGGGCACAGGGAGCCCTGTTTTCAAAAAAAAAAAAAAAAAAAAAAAACAAACAAACTCGAAAAAATTCAAAAAAAAAAGTAAACGAAATTTCCCCAGACAAAGATATAAAAGTTTGAGAGATTGTATAAGAAAATAGCATAGGATTGACTCAAAGTATTTTGTCCAAATTCAGTGTCTTCTTTGAAAAGCTCACAATTTCCAGAGTGAAGAAATGTCCAACAACAGCTCCATCAGCCACTTCCTCCTGCTGGCATTGGCAGACACGCGGCAGCTGCAGCTCCTGCACTTCTGCCTCTTGCTGGGCATCTCCCTGGCTGCCCTCCTGGGCAACGGCCTCATCATCAGCGCCGTAGCCTGCGGCCACCACCTGCACACGCCCATGTTCTTCTTCCTGCTCAACCTGGCCCTCAGTGACCTGGGCTCCATCTGCACCACTGTCCCCAAAGCCATGCACAATTCCCTCTGGGACACCAGGACCATCTCCTACTCAGGATGTGCTGCTCAGGTGTTTTTATTTCTCTTCTTTATGTCAGCAGAGTTTTCCCTCCTGACCATCATGTGCTACGACCGCTACGTGTCCATCTGCAAACCCCTGCACTACGGGACCCTCCTGGGCAGCAGAGCTTGTGCCCACATGGCAGCAGCTGCCTGGGCCAGTGCCTTTCTCAATGCTCTGCTGCACACAGCCAATACATTTTCCCTGCCCCTGTGCCATGGCAATGCCCTGGGCCAGTTCTTCTGTGAAATCCCACAGATCCTCAAGCTCTCCTGCTCACACTCCTACCTCAGGGAACTTGGGCTTCTTGCTGTTAGTGCCTGTTTAGCTTTTGGCTGTTTTGTGTTCATTGTTTTCTCCTATGTGCAGATCTTCAGGGCTGTGCTGAGGATCCCTTCTGAGCAGGGACGGCACAAAGCCTTTTCCACCTGCCTCCCTCACCTGGCCGTGGTCTCCCTGTTCCTCAGCACTGGGTTTTTTGCTTACCTGAAGTCCCCCTCTATCTCCTCCCCATCCCTGGATCTGGCTGTGTCAGTTCTGTACTCGGTGGTGCCTCCAGCCCTGAACCCCCTCATCTACAGCCTGAGGAACCAGGAGCTCCAAGCTGCAGTGTGGACACTGATGACTGGATGGTTTCAAAAGCATTAAACTGATTGCCAATTTCTGCAAATCACTTGTAACAAAAGTAATCTTTGGTACATCTATTGGTTTGGGTTTTTTTTTTCTCTTCCTTTTTTTTTTAAATATTCTTCATAAACCAAGACAATTGTTTGTGCCACGTCCAGCTTTGCTGTGACCTCAGACTGTGTCAATGAAGAGCTGTCCTCTCATTGGCTTTAAGTGGATCTCCCAGCAAAGTTTTCACCAGAGATTCCTGTTTTGTTGCCTTCTCTGGAGCTGCAGCAGCAATGTCTCTGTGCAGAGCTGGGGCAGATCAGTGCTGGCACAGCAGCTTTGCCCAGCAGCAGCAGCACTTGGTGTTGCCAGTGCTGCTCCCGTGGCCCTGCCCCGCTGCCCTGGTGGCCCTGGTGTTGCTGTAGGGCCTGAGTGCTCTCGGGGCCGGGCACAGCCCTGGGGGTGGCAGTGCCAGGGCTGCAGCAGGGACAGGCCATGGGCACTGCTGGGGCAGTGCTGATGCCTCAGGCCAGGCCCTGGGGGCTCCAGGCTCCTTGCCCAGGCTCTCTCAAGAACACACCCAGGCCAATGCTCAGCACAGAAAACCCCCGTGAGCAGCCCCAGGGTGGCCGTGGGATGGCTGGGGGCAAACAGCATGGCTGGGGCTCTGCAAGGGCCCTGGGGGAGATGGGAAGGAGCAGCAGAGCAGGGGCTGATCCATCCCCAGTGTACTGGACAGCCCAGGGCAGCGTCCCAGAGCGTCCTCATGGATCTGCCAACAACATCCCCCCTCTGCAGCCCTGGCCTCTCCCCCAGCTCACACAGGTGCCCCATCCTTGCAGGCACAGACACGGCAGCGCTGGCTCAGCAGCCCCTGTTTGCATTGCACAGAGCAGGTGGGAGCACCCCCATGCTGTTGGTGTGAAGACATGAACCTGAGGGAGCACAAATGCCATCAGCCCCTGGGGCCAGGAAGGGCTGGGGGGCACCAGGGAAACCACTCAGGATTGTTGTGGCCTCTGCAGTCAGCCAGAAAGTTTGTTCCCATGAGCTGGGAGTTTCCTGTCCCACTGCAGATGCTGTTGCTCAGAGCCAGGCCTGCCTGGCAGCCACCCCCAAACTGCCCCAGGCATTTCCTTGGCTTCACCTTTGCTTTCTTTCCTGGCATGACAAGTGCTGCAGGAATTGTCTGCAGGCTCCTGCAGGGCCTCCTGCTGCTCCCTTGCCAGAGGCACCACAGGCTAGGGGGGCACATCTGGGCTGCTGTGTCTGCCTCTGGGGCTCCCTGTTCTGGGCAGTGAGGAGGAGCTGCAGAGGCTCTGCAGGACTGACAGGATGGGCTCTGGGCCTGGGAGGAGAAGCTGAGGGACCTGGGCTGCTGGAGCTTCTGAAGAGGAGGCCCAGGGCTCATCGTGCAACTGTTCCAAGGGTGGTTTCAGAGAATCACAGAATCAGGAAGGTGGGAAAAGACCTTGGAGATCATCAAGTGCAACCTGTGCCCTGACACCGCCTTGTCTGCCTGAGCCTCCTCTTCTCCCGGATAAACAACCCCAGCTCCCTCAGCCGCTCCTCACAGGACTTGTGTTCCAGACCCCTCCCCAGCCTTGTTGCCCTTCTCTGGACATGCTCCCGCCCCTCCATGTCCTTCCTAAACTGGGGGCCCAGAACTGGACACAGCACTCGAGGTGTGGCCTCACCAGTGCTGAGCACAGGGGAAGAATCACTGCCCTGCTCCTGCTGGCCACACCATTCCTGATCCAGGCCAGGAGCCATTGGCCTTCTCTCCCATCTGGGCACACTGCTGGCTCATGTCCAGCCTGCTGTCCATCTTTCTTCCTGGCCACTGTCCAGCCACTCTGTTCCCAGCCTGTAGCAATGCAGGGGTTGTTGTGGCCAAAGTGCAGGACCCAGCCCTTGGTCTTGTTCAACCTCACCTTGTTGGATTTGTTCCCTGGATCCAGCCTGTCCAGGTCCCTCTGCAGAGCCCTCCTACCCTCCAGCAGATCCACACTCACACCCAGCTCGGTGTCATCTGCAGATTTGCTGATGCTGGACTCAGTCCCCTCATGCAGATGATCAATGCAGATATTGAAATCCACACTGGCTGGCTCTGATCCCTCGGCCATCCTGTGGGTGCCCTGTGATGGCACTCAGGGTGATCTGTTCCATAACCTTGCCGGGAACCCAGGCAGGGGTGACAGGCCAGGAGTTCCCCAGATCTTCTTTCCAGGTCTTCTTGGGGAAGGGTTCACATTGGCACCTCCAGTGCTCTGGGACCTCCCTGCTGAGCCAGGACTGATGGTAAATGATGGAGAGCAGCTTGGGCAGCTCATCCACCAGCTCCCTCATCCCCCTGGGATGGATCCCATCTGGTCCCAGAGACACCTGTGAGCATCTGCGTGGCTCAGCAGGTCCCCAGCTGCTTCCTCCTGGATTACAGGGAGGCTATTCTGCTCCCTGTGCCCATCTACAGCTCAGGAGAACACTTGCCATGAGGGCAACCTGTCCTAATGTTGAAAACTTGGGCAAAGAAGAGGTTAAGCAGATCAGCTTTTCCTTGTCTTACTCTATTCCCCACTGCCTCCAATAAAGAGTAGATGTTCTACTTATCCATCCTTTTGCTATTAGTTTTTTTTTTAAACCATTTTTTGTTATTTTTCACAGAAGTGTCCAGGTTAAGCTCTAATTGACTTTTCACCACTCTTCTTTCTGCATGACCTAAGAGCATCCTTAAACATTTCCTGAGATGCCTGATCTTCTGTCCAATGGTGATGCATCCTCTTTTTTCCCTCCGTTCCCACAAAGCTCCATGCCCAGCCAGGACAATCATTTTCCTAGCTGGCTCAACTTTAACGCAGTGGGACTGGCTGCTCCTTCCCTCTTAAGATTACTCTCTTGAGATGTGTCCATCCTTCCTGGACACCTTTGATTTTAAGGGCTGTTTCCCTTACCAAGTCAGTGCCTGATTCTGTACTCTCCAAATCTGCATCCTGAATAGGCCAAGGTCTGCCCTCCACAATTCCAGTGATGAAGTTTTGTTGATGCCCCTCCTTCTTTCACAGAATATTGGAAACTCCATTATTTCATGGTGACTGTGTCCCAGGCAGCCTCCAACCACCACATCTCCCACCAGCCTTTCTCTGTTTGTGAACAGCAGGAGACAGAGTTTTCCTTGGCAGTGGGAGTGTTAACAATAATTCAGCAAAACAATAAAACGCCATAATCCCAAAGTAGCATTGAGAACCAGCATTCTTTATTTGGCCAGATGCACAGGGGACAGCTCCTCCCACAGCCATGCATGCTGAGTACAGGAAAGTTTCTGTTTATATTCTGTATTTTGCACACATATTCATTGATTGTCCTGAACTAAACACACATATGATAATCATTTCCCCAAAATCATTAACATATTACCTCTCCCCTTTTGTATGCATTCTTCCATCCTGGGGGTCTCTTTGGTGGTCCCTGGTGCTCATGGACCCCAATGTTCCAATCAGCCTAGCTGAGCTTGCAGGACACTGAGGCTGGTGAATTTCAGTTGCCCTTCTCACACAATGGGCATTGTGTGGTTTCCATAGGCCAGTGGTTTTGGAGAATAAGCACTGACTTAGCTCATCTGGTGTAGACAATTTATCATTTGGTAACATCAGGTCACAGAGTAGGCTATGGCATCACAGAGTGGGTTATGTGAGGTCATAGAGCAACTAAGACATCATAGGCTATCTCTGTGACATCACAGAGAGGTCAGCCATCATAGAGCAGACTATGACATCACAGAGTTGGCTGTGACATCAGAGACCAGCTGTGTGACATTGGAGAATGGGCTGTGACATCACAGAGCAGTGCAAACATCACCGAGGGAGCACAGGGCTCGCTCCACCATGCCTGCAAGTGTGGCAGTGAGGGAGGATCTGTGACACCTCAATGTGAGAATCAGCAAGCTTCGTGTATTGATTAGAGCATCAGACATTTAAGCACAATGCATAATAAGCTCATGCACATTCTGTAAGCTAAGCAATCTATTGGTTATTCTTACTTCTTCATTCTTTACAACTTACATCTCCCTCTTCTCATGCTCTGCTCTCGGCTACAGCATCTTTGTTATCATAATACAGCTATACTCAAGGCCACAGCGTCTTCACAGGTGCGGGGCCTCACATTAGCTGGGTCTGGTACTTTTCCACTTCTCAGCTATCCAGAGCATGTCTGCGTGACCTTTGTCACTTAACCAGTCCCCAACATGCAAGGAGTGGCAGGCAGCAGCATGAGTTAAAGTGTGGCTATTGTGTGGCTAGCGTTGATTCTATCGTACTGAATAAGCAAAGTGTAGCATCTGCTCCTCATCCAGCACCCTTCCTCTTGGGGGTGGTGTCTCATACATTGTCCAGATGTCTAGGCTCTCAGGTCCACCTACATTTCTTTCTGGCTCCCAGGTCTGCCTAGCTATAACTCTTGCAGATTTTTAGGCTCTCAGGCTCTTGGTCCACCTGGCTCAGTTCCCAGGCTCCTAGTCTGCCTGGCTCCACCATCCTACTGCTCTTAGGCCTGCAGTGTTCTGCCCAACTCACCTCAGGATCACATCAGGGTCACCAAATGTTGCTGTTGAGGGTACAACTGATATCAAAGGCACCAAGCAGCTGCCCTTTATTGCTCTTCAGTACAACCTTTTATACCCTTCATCTTACATGCATTGCACCTGTGTGCCCTCTGTACCCTTTTGTGGTTGGTCAGTACACCTGGGCACTCCATGTCTCATTACCTTTAATACTGTTCACCTGTCCTGCACAGTTGTAGCCCCTTCTCCCAATTACCACAAACTGTGTGCCTACAGTCACTGGGTTGGTCACTCTGCCCCAGCCCCCCCTCACAGATTCCCCCCAGAAGTCCAAAGCTCTTCATGCCCAGCAGGGTCCCCTGTCCCTTGGTATCCCCCTGGTCCACCTGGAGCCACAGCCTCCCCCGAGGATGCTCCACAAATCAACCCCCAGAGCCTGACACAGGGACAAGGGGCTGGGCTGTGTGACCAGGACATCAAGGACGTGGATTATCCAGGTTTGGGGTCCCCAGGGCAGGAAAGATGTCTGGCAGCTGGAGCAGGGTCTGGGAAGGGCCTCCAAGGTGGAGCTGTGTGGGAAATGGATTTGTAGAGAGTTCTCAGGGCCTGACAAGGTCCACACAGTACACATCCATATGCAAATTTTGAGATAAGAAATGCTGGTTTAGAAATGCCATGGAATAGGACAGGTATTGTTGAGAGAGAAATGGAGCTAGAAAAAGGTTTCAGAGGATGACCTTGCAAATAAGACTAGATACTTTGGAGAGATAGAGCTATGAAAGATGCATTGCAGTGGGACCCATGAGGGGTAGTTTTATAAGATTGGCTTTAAGGCATCTACAGCATAGCCTGGCCAAAGCTGAGAGGCCAAGAAACCCTTATGATGTATTGTAATTAGGAAATAGCTGGCTTCTGATTGTGATGGCATGAATTATAACATCTGTATTGTCTCACACTTCTCATGAGACTGAAAATGGAATAAAAGTTTTTAAAATGCCTCTCAGCTGCTCCATCTCTGGGTCAGGAAAATGGTTATGTCCAACAGCACTGGAGCCCTTGGGCTGTGAGCAGAGGCTGAGGGAGCTGGGCTTGTCCAGCCTGGAGCAGGAAGGCTGAGGGGCTCCTCATCCCAGCCTGGCAGTGCCAGCGAGGAGGGGATGGAGAACACAGAGCCAGGCTCTTCACCAGGGGCCTGGTGGGAGACCAAACACAACTGGTTGAAGGGGAAAGAGGGGAGATCAGCCAGGACAGGAGGAGATGAAATGAGTCAGGCTGGTTTCAGCATTTCCTCAACACCAAAAGCAGCCTGAGCCCCTTCTCCATCCACCACTGTCAGCTTTGCAGATCAGGAATTGTTCAGGCTCTTTTATCCCCACTTCAGGATGAGCATCCTGATACAACAACTTAACTCTATTTATATCTATCACAGAATCATCTTTGTCAAAAACTGGTTTTGTACAAAATCCATTGTGGATGGTGGACATGTCAGATGCAGCTGGGATGTCTCACATTGCTGAGGGAAGAGTTTCAATGTTTCTTAATTTGAATCATGTTTACAATTTTTATGGTGGCCATGAAGAGAAACTTTCTGTGCCTCTGGGTCTCAGCAGTTCCTGACCCCCAAAGGACACAAACCTGATGAGTTCTGGTTCCCACTCCAGTGGTGGCACTTGCCCCTCCCTCCATCCCCAGAGCAGAGCTCCCTTGTCCCAGAAAGGCCCTGGCAATGCAGGGATGAAGGACACAGGACAGGCTCTGGGGATCAGGAACAGGGCATGGCCAGGGATTTGGGGTGGTTGTGAGCCCAGGGCAGGACCTGGCCCTTGGCCTTGGTGAACCTCATCCCATTGTCCTGGCCCATGGCTCCAGCCTGTCCAGATCCCTCTGCAGAGCTTCCTGCCCTCCAGCACAGCCACACTCCCACCCAGCCTGGGCTCACCTGGGAACTGACTGAGGGTGCCCTCGATGGCCTCATCCAGATCAGCAATAAAGAGATTTCACTGACCTGGCCCCAATCCTGAGCCCTGGGGACACCCCTGGATGTGACTCCATTCCTCAGCTGCTCTGAGTGCCAGGGGCTGGAGGACAGAAATGGTGGGGAAGGGTAAGGAAAAGTGTGATTGATTGTCAGCCATGAAGGGGCTTGATTTTCATACATGTTCAGAATGCATCAGGAGAGGCTGGGGATCAATATCAAGGGGGCCAAGAAGAGCAGCCCAGGGTCTGCAAGTTCTCTGTGTGGGAGCTGAGCCTGTGAGCCCTTGAGCCCTGCCAAGTGCTGGGGCTGCACCTCCAGCTCCAGACAAGATGGGACAGATGGGAGCAGAGACAAATCATTCCTGCTGCATTCTTTCTTGTGTTTGCTTATACAGGTGACCTGGATCCATATGTAGAGGATGTGTTTTGTGTCAGATAACACTGGTAGAGGGATAAGAATAATAATATTTAGCTGAAAATAATTTTTCATGCATAAAACACAATGAGAAAAAAAGACATATATGATCAGAAGAGCATCTGAGTTTTTCAGAAGATGAGAGACTCATTGATGTTCCAGTAGTCAAACCTGCTCTAATGCATTCCTCAGGGCTCCCTTGAGATAAGAGGTGACCACCAGAGGCCAAGGCCAGCCACAGCTCTCTCTCCTGGCAGCTTTTGTCTGGGAGAACCCTTGCATATAGAGAATTTTTCAGGGGGAGTATCAAATTTGGCTGTGGGCAAATGGAAAGAGGGATGGTTCTTTTTCCATAGGAAGGAAAGCACAGAGCCCCAGCTCTCCAGAGGCTGATGTGAGGCAGCTCTCAGCATTCTAAGTTCGTCTGGACCTGTCAGGTGGCCCCTGGGAGGCCAAACCAGCCAGACCTGTTCCATCTCCCCTTGGTTCCACCTGGCCCTGCAGTGTCACAATGTTCTCCTTGCTCCTGCAATGTCACAATGGCCCCGTGCTTCCAGGAGTGGCCCTTTGGTTCCATGGAGCCCCACAGTGTCACAAAGGTCTCCATGATTCCATTGGCCCTTGCAATTCCACAATGCTCTCCATGGATCCACGGTGCCCCCAGGATCACTATGGCCCTTTGGCTTCACGAGGCCCTGGAATGCAGCAATGGCCTCTTGGTTCCACAAAGCCCTGCTGCTCCACCCTGGCCCCTTGGGACCATGTGGCCCACAGTGATGTCCTGGGTGCCACAAGACCCCACAGTGTCACAATGATCCCTTGGATCCATGGTACACCACAGTGTCCCAATGCCCTCCATGGTTCCACAAGGCCCCACAGTGTCACCTTGGTCTCCACATCATGGAAGGAACGGAGCCCCAGTGTTTCAGGGGCTGATGAACTGTAGTCACCAGATGCCAAGGCCAGGCCTGTCTATCTGTCCAGGCAGGTTTTTCTGGGAGCAACCCTTGGATAATCAAAATTTTGAATGTGGAATCCCAATTCAGCCATTTTTTCCTGGAGGAGAAGGCCAGTTCTTTTCCATAGAAAGGAAAGCACGCAGCCCCTGTGTTTGGAAGGCAAGTGAGAGCTGGCCCTCAGGTGGCCAAGGCCAGCCAGACCTGTCAGTAATGGCAGCTTTTGTGTAGGAGCAATCATTGGATATAGGAGGTGGAATCCAAATTTCAGCTATGGGCACCTGGAGAAAAAGGATGGTTCCTTTGCACAGGAAGGAAAGAGCAGAGCCCCAGTGTTTCAGGGCAGGTGAGACCCAGCTCTCAGGAAGCCAATGTCAGACAGGCTTGTTGGTAATGGAAGCTTTTGTTTGGAAGCAATCCCTGGATATTGAGAATTTTGGTATGGAAATACCATTTTGGCCATGGATGCTTGAATGAGAAGGGCAGTTCTTTTCCATCTGAAGGAAAGCCCAGAGCCCCAGGGTTTAAGGGCTACATGAGAAGAGAACCCGACATGCCAAGGGCAGTTGGACCAGTCAGGCCAAGCCAACCTGTTCCCTGTTCTCTTGTTTCCATGGGGCCCTACAGTGTTACAGTGGTGGTGTCATATTGGATCCTTGGTTCCATGAGACCCAGATGTGTCACACTGGCCTCTCCATTTCCATGGGGCTCCAGAGTGTCACAATGGTCCATTGTTTTCATGAGGGCTTGCAGTGTCACAGGGTGTGGGAGCCCAGGAAATTCCTCTGGAGGGCTTGGGACCCTGCCCAGGGGGCTCAGAGACCTTGGCACAGAGCCCATGACCCCTGTGCCTTTGATTTAGCCCTTAGAAAAAACTATTACCAACCTTATATGAGGAAGCACAAGCCTTGAAAATTTAAGTGGAATGACAGTGAGTTTATCATGGGGTGAAAAATAGATTCTTCAGGAGGTTTTTAGAATGGGGGTTCAAGGGGCAACATGGAGGAATCTGTGCATGTCCAGCCTTTCTTCTTCTTCTTCTTGGCCTCCATCTTCTGCTGTGATGGTGGCAGTTTTAGATTGGTTTAGAGTTTTAGCTCACTGTCTAATATAGGTGATAAGTATTGGAGAGTAATTGTAAACATTGTATAGGTAGTTTTTAGTATAACGACATAACACCGCCCCGGGGGCAGGCAGAGTACTTGGACTGTCTTGCTGAGCAGACCTTGGCTGGACAGGACAAAGAATTTTATAGATAAGATACAATAAACAACCTTGAGACTGAAAAATGAAGAGCTCAGACTCCTTCTTCAAGAGCTGGGCTGGGAAAAGAGACTTTTTAACCTTTCTCAGGGTCACTCTGACCAGCGAGAGACTCCGAGGCAACAGAGGTCTTCTTGGGGCTCCAGAGTGTCACAATGGACCCCTGGCTCCATGAGGCCTGGCAGTGTCACAGGGGTCTCCTTGGGGCTCCAGTGTCGCAATGGACCCTTGGTTCCATGGGCACTCACAATGTCAGAAGGGTCTCCTTGGTTCCATGAGGCCCTGCAGTGAAACTTGATTCACTGAGGCCTCCAGGTGTCACAATGGCCTCCAGGATTCCATGAGACCCTGCAATGTCACAATGGACCTTTGGTTCCATGGGGTCCTGCACTATTCCATGAATCCTTAGTTCCCTGGACTCCTGTAGTGTCACAGTGGCCTTCTTGGTTCCATGGGGCCGCAAAGTGTCACAGCAGCCCCTTGGTTCCCTGATGCCACACAGTGTGACAACTGCCCCTTGGCCTGCCAAGACCCCGTAGTGCCACAATGGTTCCTTGCTTCCATGGGACCTGTAGTGTCACAATGGTCTCCATGATCCCACAAGGACTTGCAGGGTCACAACAGAACATTGGGGCTCCATTGCTTTCATGGAGCCCCACTCTGTCACTGTGCTCCCCTTGGCTCCACAAGGCTCTGAAGTGCCACAATGGCCCTTCAGAGGTTCCACAAGGCCTCCAAGTGTAAAAATGGCCTCCATGGTTCCATGAGGCCCTGCTGTGCCACAATGGACTTCTGATTCCATGATGCCCCAGAGTGTCACAATGGCATCCTTGGTCCCACAGTGTCAGAACGGACCCTTCATCCCACGGACACCCACAATGTTCCCTGCAGTCCCCTGGATTCCACCAGGCCCTGCCATGCTCTCATGGCCCCGTGGTCCCAGTGGGTCCCAAAGGGTCAGAACAGTCTCCATTGTTCCACGAGGCCCCGCAATGTCACTGTGCTCCCCTTGGTTCCACAGGGCCCCACGGTGGAACAATGGACTCTTGGTTCCATGAGGTTCCTCAGTCCCAATGCTCTCCTTGGATCTGCAGTGTCACAGTGGCCCCTTGGCTCCAGGTGCCCACGCTGTGTCACAATGGCTCATGGTTCCATGAGGCCACACAGTTCAACAAGGGACCCTTGGTTCCATGAGGCCTTGCTGTGTCACAATGGACTTGTGGTTCCATGAGCTCTCACACTGCTACCAGCAGTCTCCTTGGTTCTGCAGTGTCACCATGGACCCTTTGTTCCATGAGGTTCCGCAGCAGAACACGGTCACCTTGGTTCCGTGAGGTTCTGCAGTGTCTCAATGGACCCATGGTTCCACCAGGCCTGGCTGTGTCACAATGGCCCCTTGGTGCCAAGAGGTTTCTCAGGGTCACAATGGTCTCCTTGGATCTGCAGTAACACAAGGGACCACTGGGTCAATGTGGCCCCAATGTGCCAAAATGGATTTTGGTTCCATGGGGTTCTGCTGTGTCACAATGGACCCTCTGTTCCATGGGTGTGCACAGTGTCACAGCTGACTCCTTGGTTCTGTGAGTCCCTGCTGTCACCAAATCTCTGAGATACCAGAATAAGGCTCCGTAACACTCATTTGCTATTTCAGAGGGTATCATTTATTCAGGCCTGAGGTCTGGTGAGGGATAACTCCCAACCTTACGTGGACATGTAATTCTACCAGTGTGATGCCTATACACAGTCCATAAATGTGAATTGCAATTTACCCATTTCCATAAAACCCACCCCAAGTTCCCAGATTCATCCTTGTTTTCTCTATCCCTGCACCCTTGAGCCAGATGTGTTCTTCTTCTCTTCCAACCATCCTTGCTGGGAAAGCAGCCCCTGCATGCCTTGTTCCTGTGCTGAAAGTTCACAGGCAGAGTAAAAATGGAATGAACCCTTTAGGTCTCAGCCCAAGGCTTTGTGTGGGCAGGCAGAGGCAGGCAGGAGGCAGAGCTGTCAGCAAAGGAAGGGGCCAGCCAGCTGGGGCAGCCGGGGGATGAGCACAGCCTGCAGGGACAGAGGCGCAGGGCAGGGACACCGTAGCACAGCCTGGGCTGCACAGGGCAAAGACATGGGGAGCAGCTGCCAGGCCCTGACAGAGCCAACTTGGGCAGCACTTGGGCCATGGCTGCTGGGCCTGGGCCTGAGCCAGGAGCAGGAGACAAGTGACCCTTGCAGTCTGGGGCCTCATGGCCTCCTTGTCCCTGCTCAGCAGCCTGGCAGGGGCCGCCCCATGCTCCTGCCCTTGGCATTGCCCATCCCCACATGCCAGTGCCCATGCCAGGAAGAGCCCTGAGCAAGGAGGGAGGGACAGGATTTGCCTGGCCAGGGGCTGGGGCTCAGGCCTTAGCCCTTTGCATTCCTGAAACACATCCAGCTTTGCTCAGCACCAGAGACACCTTGGCCTTGTTTGTGCCCAGCTGTCATCACTGCCTCCAGTGTTCTGCTCTACCTGGAACCTGGGGACACTTTCTCAATCCTGTCCCTCAGTGGGACCCATTAAAACTTCAAGAAACTTCTAAGTTTTAATTTAAGTTTGAGTTGTTGAGTAGTTTTTTGTATACTCTCTCAGGGATTGAGCTGTTGTAAACAGCACCAAAGCCATGAGAGGGTCATTAAAGTATTCTTAGTCCAGTTATGGAGAAATATTTCAAAGACCATGTAAGAAATACACATTCCTATTTTAAAGGATGCATTTAATTTTATTTCTCTTTAGAATAGTGGTGATTGCAGCATTCTGTGACTGATATTGACCCAAGATCTCTGCTCAGGAGCTCTGGCCTGCTCACAGAAGCTGGGCCTTGAGCTATGGCAGACACTGGGGCATTCTGGGAGTGACACTGGGGTATACTGGGAGAAACTGGGGACACTGGGAACACTGTGGAGAAGACTGGGGACACTGGGGCATCCTGTGGATGACACTGGGGGGGAACTGGAAGGGACTGGGAATAAACTCAGGTGCATTGGGAGGGACTGGAGGGGCACTGGGTTTGTACTGAGTTCTGCTTGGGATGAACTGGTCTGTAGTGGGGTTGTACTGGTCTGTACTGGGGATGAACTGGGTTGGACTGGGAGGGACTGGAGGGGATGAATGGGCTGTTCCTGCCTCCCATTTGCCGAAGCTCCCGCCTATCACCGCTCGCAGCCAATCGGCGCCGGAGATCGGGCCCTCAGGGGCGGTGCCTAGCATGGTCGCCGTCTTCTAGTTCTAACTACAACTCCCGTCATGCCCCGCGGCCCGATTGAGCCCATTGGAGCCGGGACTATAACGCCCGTCAAGCCCCGCGCTCCACAGAACCCCCGGGATCCGCCTCCATTTGTCCCATAAGTGTCCCCCAGACCCTCCAGGATCCCTCAGTGCCCCCCTCAGTGCCCCCCGAAAGCGTCCCCGAACCCCCCGAATGCACCCGCACCCACAGATGCCGTGCACAGCCATTTCTGGGAATTCATCTCCTCTCATTACCCGCGGCCCCAGAGCCCCTCAGAACACAGTCCCGCGCCTAAAACTCCTGCCGTGCCCCACGCCCATAGGAGCACGGATAGAGTTCCCTGAGTTTCCCCCAAGGGGTCTCGAGCCGCTTAAGCTGCCCCGAGGACCTCTAGTCGCGGATCGGACGCAAAAGTGTCCCCCAAGAGCCTTCCCGGACCCCCAAACATCGTGGTCGAGCCACTTTCGGGACCACAGCTCCCATCATGCTCCGCTCTTCCAGCAGGGACTTTATCTCCCGTCATGCACCGTCCCCCTAGTTGCAGCTGCGCCTAGAACTCCCGTGATGCTCCGTGGCCCTGTTAAACTGTCTGATACCCGCGCCTACAACTCCCATCACCCCCCGCGCCCCAGAGAGTCCCGTTCGAGTCCCCCGAGGGCCCGTCCGGACCCCGAAGTGCCCCAAATTCCCCTTCCTGACCTCCAAGGGCCCCCCTGGAACCCCAAGTGCTGGCCCGGACCCCGAACTGTCCCTCAGAAACCCTGAGTGCCTCTGCAAGTGCCCACCTGGCTCCCACAAGTGTCCTCCAGACCCCCGGGTTCTCTCAGAATTCCCTCCCCAGACCCAAAACTGCCCTAAATGTGCCCCAGAAATGTCTCCAGTAACCCCAAAGTGCCTCCCCTTGACACTATCGGAGAAAAAGATGATAAAAATTATGCCAAAAGCACTACTAATATTACTAGCTACCATAAAGAAGAAGAAATATATAGCCAATAGACATGAATTAATTAACGAAGGGAATTGTGTTACTTATAAACAATGACCAGTACATTTTTCGTTGCTAAAAATTGCTATGAACAAAAAAAAGGTTACCGTTTTTTTTTCCTAAGAGAAGGAGCAGCAGAGGAGTTTTTGAGTTGATCTGAGAGTTAACCGTTGGCCTAGACTTCTTTGTTAGGGAAATGTTGTAACCGCCAGTTAAGTATCCTTAAGTATCGTCATTTGACTCTCAATTGTAGGAGATTCTTGTTTATTTCAGTACCACCCTAGCCTGCTGCCAAGAAGACAACCCCCCCCCGGACGGTGAGAGGAGAGGGGGATATTTGCATCTCAGGAGACATGCAAATTTCCCCCAAACCCAGACTACCTTAGGACAGAACCTTTTACCAAATCCTGGAAAATACCCCAAAAGAGACGAGCCGAAACAGAATTAAAAGGTCAGAGTGGTGTCTGGACAGCAGGGCCGAGGTCTGAATCCAGTAGAGACATTTGAAAACCTCGGTCACTCCTCGCCCTAACTACAAACGATGTCAGTCAGACCCAGGACCCGCTGGACTGATAACCCAAACCGATAAACCCTGGGTATACCCCACTGCCTTGCAAGGACAGGACTCCCGGCCCTGCCCCCTTGGGGACAGAGCTGCAAATCTTCCTCTTCTGAGTCACTGCTGGCAGCGGCAGCAGAACTCCGCGGATCTGGTAAGACTCTCATCTTCGAGCTGATCACTTTAATAAAGGCATTAAAAGGAGGAGAGTCTCCTGCCCTGTTTATTTCAAAAATGTATGTATTTTTAATTATTGAAATTTGGTAATAGCGACATGGAATAATACTAATATGAATAGGAAAAAATAATTATAATTTTATGAATTCATTGTATTTTTTTTAAGGCAAAATGCATATTTTTTTATGCTTTGGGATGTGAGTCTGTAAAAGGTGGTCCAAAGATTCCTCATTTGCCTCACAACCGCCATCAAGGACGGAGATTGAAGCCCTCCCCAAGGACTGAGACTGAGACCCTTTAAATTCTAACAGGGGGTGCTGGGCTGACTGAAGCGGGATGTCTGCCATGGGGAGTGGGATGTTTCCCATAGGAACCAGTCCTGAAACAATGGGCCCCGCTCACTGCTGGCACCGGTTTGTCCTGTTCAGAACTGGGCTGTCTGTACCTGTGTGAGAGTCTGTCTGAAATATCCTCCAATCTGCCTCACAACTGTCACTGAGAGACCGCTCAGAAGACCCCCTTTGTCCCATTCCTGGCCCTACAGTGGAAAGTTACCCGCCAAGCCAGGGGCTCTAAGACCTGAAGGAATTGCTAAGTTACTGTTTCTGCAGGTGCATCTTTCTGCATGCTGCACTGAGCCCAGTGAGAAGAAGGGGGCACTGTGCCCTCTTTGCACCAACAGCCTTGGAAGCTGTCCCACCTCTTGGCCTGGCTGGACTTCTCCTGAGCTTTTGGGTGGTCTCCCACAGAAGACCCCTCTCGTTCATCTACAACCACTGTGACAGACAAGCTGAGATGACAGAAGCCTCTCCACCAGAGAAAAACCCGAGAAATCCCCACGTGAGAAAGGCTGCTCCTACACTCCCCAAGGACTGGGACTGAAGCCCCGAGCCCGGGGAGGTGCGCGGGGGAGGCGAGCTGACCAAAGCAAGGAGGATGTTGCAGGTGCAGGCATTGGACCACGAAAACAATGGCCCTCAACCACTGAGATATGGACTGTGTGTGCCCCTTTTCCAAATACCATTCTTTTTACCAGAAGATACAATAGATTCAGTTTTGAAATAATCCCCCTCCCCCTCAATGAAAAGTGTATAATTGGAGTCCAGATGGACTGCATCTCTGAGAACTCCCCAACGTAACAGGCGGATCCTCAGCTGGACTGGACCTAAGGACTTCATCTCTACGTTTGGTAGCTATATTCCCCTTTTTCTTTCTCTCTCTCTTTCTCTGTCTTTCTCTCCCTTAATCCCTCCATCACATTTTGCTGTGATCATTCAATAAAGGTGCATTTGTTTTGCTTATTGCTGCAAAACCCCCTTGTACCGTGTCCGTTCTTTTTGCACCCTGAGATCCCTTACGAACCATCACGAAACCCATTCATAGGGACGGATTGTGACAACCTGTTCTCAAGGGACTCATTCTCCTCTGTCCTGTACCTGTTCCCTCAATGTGCCGTCCTGCTCCCCTCCCGGCAGTAGATTATAAAAGACCCCGAGTTAACCAAAGACTTTGAGATTCTCCCCGAGGTTACAAGATGGATCTATTGGCCGGACCACGAGGATTTCGTGTCTCTGTTGGTAGCTATTCCCCTCCCCCTGTTTTCTCTCTCTCTCTGTCCTTTATCTCCTTTCTAATCCTTCTATCACATCTGCTCTGGGCACTCAATAAAAGGTGCATTTGTTTTGGTTAATACTGAAAGTCCCCTGCTGTGTGTGTGCACTCTGAGATCGGTAAAACGAGCCATCAGGACCCCCCTTGTGCCAGCAGATCGTGACACGGCCTGACGGGGTTCCTGCCCACAGCATGTGAACGTGATCTTCTTGTTGGCAACTACAGTGGTTCATCTGGTCTTGCTTTCTGGTCTCCCTATCCCAGAATTACCTATGCCACCTGCTTTTCTCATACTGTGGTTCTCTGTAGTTCCTTAATTAGTCAGCCCTTATTAAGTTCACTCTTGGAATGGGGGATTATCACCTCCCCATCAAATCGAGTGCATTTGAATGCACTTGAATGTGTTTTGCCTGCATTCAAATATGGTCCCTGGTTTTGATTTACTATGGAATTTCTGTTTGTATTTTCTACCTCTGTTGAGGCTGGGATTGAAGGTACTTGAGATGATATTTCAGACTCAGGTGTTTATTGTTTCTTATCAGTGAAACAGCCTCACAACCGTGAGTTCTGCAGCCTTTCATTAGCAAGGCACAAAATGGCTCAGTGTCTCTTGTTACAAGGCCTGGATGGTACCAAGGACACCATGGTGATACTGGGGATCCAAGGAGACCGTGGTGACACCATGGAAACTCATGGAACCGTGGGCATTGTGGCACAGCAGGGCTTCATGGAACCAAGAGTCAATTGTGACTCTACCAAATCTCATGGAACCAAGGGCCCATTGTGACACTGAAGAACTTCAGGGAACCAAGAGTCTGTTGTGCACAGGGGGTACTCATGAAACCATGGAGACCATTTTGAAACTTCAAGGCCTGATGGAACCAAAGAGTCATTCTGGCCCTTCTGAGCCTTGGAACCAAAGGGACCATAGTGACACAGTGGGGCTCTGTGGAACCAAGGGGCCATGGTGACATTGTGGAGCGTCATTGAACCAACTGTCCATGGTGACACTGCAGGGCCTGATGGAATCATGGACACCATTGTGACACTACAAGGCCTCATGGAAGCAAGGGGCCATTGTCACACTGTGGGGCCTCTTGGGATCCAGGGGCAGTTGTGATACCATGGAAATTATGGCAACATGTGGCAACATGAAACCAAGGAGACCCTTGTGACACTACAGGAACCCATGGCACTAAGGATCCATGGAACAGTGCAGGACACGTGGAACCGAGGGGCCATTGTGATGCTGTAGAACCAAAAGGGCCCATTGTGACACTGTGGGTCCCCATGGATCCAAAGGTCCAGTTGACATTGCAGGGCCTTATGGAATCCTGGAGACCACTGTGAAACTTTGAGGCCTCTTTGAATTAAGTGGCCCTGCAGGGCCTCATGGAACCAATGAGACCCCTTAGAACCAAGTGTCCATTGTGACCCTGTGGTACCAAGGTGTCGTGGGTTGACCCAGGCCAGATGCCAGGCATCCATGAGAGCTGCTCACTCACTCCCCTCTGCAGGACAGAGAAAATTTAATAAAGGGCTCATGGGTTGAGACAAAGACTGGGAGAGATCACTTATCAAATACTGTCCTGGGAAAAACAGGCTTAGCTTGGAGATATGAAATTCATTTATTATTAACAAACTCAGAGCAGGATAAGGGGAAATAAAATAAGCCCCCCACCTCCCTCCTTCCAGCTCTACCTCCTACCCCGGCAGTGCAGGGAGACAGGGAATGGGGGTTATGGTCAGTTCATCACCCATGGCTTCTGCCCTGTCTCAGGGAGAGGGGTGCTTCCCCTGCTGCACCGTGGGTCCCTCCCAGGGGAGACAGTTCTGCAGGAACTTCTCCAATGTGAGTCCATTTCAGGGGCAACAGCCCTCTGCAAACTGCTGCAGTGTGAGTCCATCCCAGGGACAACAGTCCTTCCCAAACTGCTGCAGCATGGGTCACTCTTCCATGGGGTGCATTCCTCCAAGGACAGGCTGCTCCAGCCTGGGAGCAGGGCCCCTCTCTCCATGGCTCTCCTACAGGGTGCCTGGGTCTCCAGTGCCTGGAGCACCTCCTCCCCTCCTTCTGCACTGACCTTGATGTCTGCAGAGTTGTTCTTCTCACATGTTCTCCCTCTGCTCTTCTCTGACTGGAGTTAAAACTGCGCCACAATCTCTCTTTTGGTTTCTTTTAAAGTCTGTTATCACTGAGGCGTTTCCACTGTTTGTAAGTGGCCCAGCCTTGGCCAGCAGCAGCTCCATCTTTGAAGCCACCAGGGACTGGCTGTGCCAGACATGGTGGAAGCTTCCAACAGCTTCTCACAGGAGCCATCCCTGTGCCCCCCTGCTGCCAAAAACTAGGCCATGGTACCAGGGGGCTGTTGTGACTTTGGGGGGCCACATGGAACCAAGGGGCAAGGGTGACACCGTGGGGCCACTTGGAACCAAGGGGCAAGGGTGACACTGTGGGGCCTCATGGAACCAAGGGGCAAGGGTGACACTGTGGGGCCACATGGAACCAAGGGGCAAGGGTGACACCGTGGGGCCTCATGGAAGTAAGGAGCCATGGTGACACTGTGGGGCCTCATGGAACCAAGGAGCCACGGTGACACCGCAGGGCTTGGTGGAACCCAGGGGCTCGATGTGACACTGTGTGGCTTCATGGAGCCAAGGAGAGCACTGTGACACTATGGAACCTCATGGAATTACCAGAAATGATACAACTTCTGGTTTCTTTTAATGTAACTTCAGTCAGGGGTTTGTTTGCCCAGTTAGAGGGGAATTGAAGTTTCTCTTCAAAAGACTCTGTTCACTAAGGGTGGGTGAGGCCTGATGAGCTTAACATCTACAGATTGGGAGTGGCCAGAAGATGCACAGGAGGTAAATGAACATTAATGAACATCACCCCCAGTGTGGTGAGACACCTGGTCTGGGAAAAGATTGAGAAGGGAATCAAAGAATGAGGATTAATTGACATCAAAGGCGAACAGATCGATCAGCAATAGCAGATGGAATAGTAAGAATTGTGTAATTTAAGAGCAAAGAACATTAATTTCTTTGGCTTTTGTCTGTATAGATATGTGAAAAGAATAGTAAAGAACAATGTGTGATGGAATGATTTTGACTGTGCAACCCGGACATGTGTGGATTGAATGATTTCTATTGCATGTGATGGCCACAATGACATCCTGGCAGGAATAAGGTAATGCCTAAATTCTGTAACACTGAGAAGGTGTTGTTGAAGTTTCTGTTTTTCATGCAGTTTCAGTGTCAGTCCAGTGAGGTCCATCATCAACACAGGCTCTTCCTGGACTCTTTAGAGAAGACAATTGGAGGCCAAGACTGCACAAACCTCTCAGAGACTCCCAGGCAAAAGCAAAACCCAAAGTCCTCTGAAAAACCTGCAGTCTCTGGGAGCATTAGGGAGCCCCCAGGGCCATTCCTGAGCAAGGCTCCCCAGGGACTCCTTCCAGCAGATCCCTGAGGCCACTGGGATGTGGGGCAGGGGGGGATGCTGAGGGCAGGACAAGGGGGTGACAGTGCCCAGCCTGGCTGGGGCTGTGCCAGGAGGCCCCAGGACAAGGTGTCTCCTCCCAGCCCTTGGTGGCACAGACTCTGCTGTGCCCAGGGCACCAAGACGTGGCTTCTCCTGGGCACTGCTAGCCCCACCAGGGCCCTTGACCATGTCCAGCACAGCTTGTCCTGCGCTGTCCCACAGCTGCTGCTGTGTCCCTGCAGGCTGCACACTCCCATCTCGCTGTCCCCTGGCTCTGCCCTGCCGCTGCCAGCCCTGCCCTGACCTCTGCCCACCCTCACCCTCTGTGTCTGGGGACACACACACATGCACTGAGCTCATGCCCCTCCTTGGTGCTGCTCCTGCCACAGCACTGCCCTGGGAGGGTTCA
This sequence comes from Serinus canaria, assembly GCF_022539315.1. Classification (NCBI taxonomy): domain Eukaryota; kingdom Metazoa; phylum Chordata; class Aves; order Passeriformes; family Fringillidae; genus Serinus; species Serinus canaria. The sequence continues at coordinate 3,141,255 of NC_066338.1, forward strand.
TTCCTCACAGGAGCTGCTGTGTTTGTACTGCTGCATTTTTGTAGCTCTGCTTCTGCCTCTCTGGCAATTGTCTCTTCAAAGAGCTCTCCAAGGAAAAGATTCATTCAATTGTGGAATAGCAGAGGTGGGAAGAGCCCCTGAGCCCCCTTGGCCTGGGTGTGGCTGGGATGGAGTTCCCTTTGCCCAGAGCAGCCCTGTCCTGCTGTGCTTGGCTCTTGTGGCTGCAGCAGGGCTGGTCCCAGCCAAAGGCTTTGGCTGTCCCTGAGCAGGGCTCACCCCACATGAGGCTTTTCTGCAACCCCCTCCCCCAGTGGGCTGGGGGTGGGCAGGTGTTCCTGGGGGCACAGGGATGGGACAGCTTGGCTGGACTGACCCAAGGGCTCTTCCATTCCATGTGATGTCCTGATCAGCAGGGAAATGAGGGGGACAAGAAGGTCTCTGGATTTTCTGTATTAATACATTTGTCTTCCAAAGCCACGACTAAATGTGCTGAACTCTTGTTTTCCCATGGTTTTCCTTGCTTCTGCATTTGGCCTTTGCTTTTTGGTCCCTTCAGTATTAATCTCTCTTTATGATGACCCCCAATGTTTTCACCTTTTTTTCTCCTGTCTTCTGATGAAGGAGGGACAGTGACAGAGACACTTGGCTGTCACTTGATGGCCAGAGGGGTTTACCCACAGTTACCTCGCCCAAGTCTTCTCTTATGGGCACAGCCAGAAATGTCATGGCTCTGCCAGGTGCCCACCCCTGAGCTGGGCTCATGCCCTGCTCACAGCCCCAGGGCTGCCCAGGGACACGAGTCCTTCCCTTGCACACACACACAGAATTCATTGCAGCACGGGCAGGGGCTCCCTGGGCTCTGCTGCCACTGCCAGAGCCTGGCAGGGACCTCAGCCCTGCAGGTGTCACCCTGCCCTGCTCTGCCCTGCCTGAGGTGCCCCACGGCCAGAGGGATGGACACAGGGAGCTCTGTACTCAGGAGCTCGTCCCAGCCCTGCACTCAGAGGTTCCCAGGGGATGTTACTCTCTGGAAGCTCCAGGAGCAGCTGAAGGAGTTTGTGCTCACTGGGTTTATGTCCCCTCACACACACAGGATGTTCAGGGCTGTGGAGTGTCCGTGTACTGCAAACACAGACCCTGACCCGGTCACTTGCTGTCCCTCCATGGAGGGAAGAACAACCTCTGTGACCTGGGGTGAGAGGCCACTGCTGCATCAGTGCTGGCTTTGCAAGGGCACTGCTGGGACAGCCCCCACCCTGATCACTGCCACATTCTGCTGGTCACTGCTGGTTTCCTCTCCAGGGTGCTGTGTTGGGCACATCCCTGAGAGGAACTGGGAAGGAGATTGAAGCTTTCAGGCCCTGCACCAGGGAGATGCCCTTGCATGGTGGAAATGCTGTTGCAGAGCCCAGCTCTGTCCCAGCAGTGCCCACGGTCTGTCCCTGCCTGCAGTCCCTGGACAGGCACACAGCAGGACAGGGACTGAGCTGGCAGAGCCCTGAGGCCTTAAACCACCACAGGGGTTCTGAAGGTGAGTGTGGGAGTGAAGGAAGGGGAAGTTATGATGGAGACACTCTGGGGCTCCCTGGCAGTGAGGAGCACTGGGGTTCCCTTTTCTGCTCCAGCTCTGCCCAGAGGCACCAACCCTACAGCTCCAGAAAAGCCTGGGAGGAAAGATGTCCGGCACACATGGCAATGCACAGTTCTTCAATGTAGTAGTATTAGTACAGCTCCTGGTTTATACAGTCACTGGGTGCCACTGGAAAAACAAACACTGAATTAAAAATGTATAAGCAAAGATTTTTGTGTAAACAAATTCTCAAAAGTATAACAACTGTGCCAGCAGCAAAAAATGCATGGGACAGAGCGAGCATAAATAAGTAACATCATACAGCTATACAGGAGAATGAAAATTTATTGCTTCTGAAAACCATTTGTTATCATTTTCTTCAGGCCATTCTTGAGCTCCTGGTTCCTCAGGCTGTAGATGAGGGGGTTCAGGGCTGGAGGAACCACCGAGTACAGAACTGACAGGGCCAGATCCAGGGATGGGGAGGAGATGGAGGGGGGCTTCAGGTAGGCAAATGCGCCAGTGCTGAGGAACAGGGAGACCACAGCCAGGTGAGGGAGGCAGGTGGAAAAGGCTTTGTGCCGTCCCTGCTCAGAGGGGATCCTCAGCACAGCCCTGAAGATCTGCACATAGGAGAAAACAATGAACACAAAACAACCAAATGCTAAACAGGCACTAACAGCAATGAAGCCCAAGTTCCCTGAGGTTGGAGTTGGAGCAGGAGAGCTTGAGGATCTGTGGGATTTCACAGAAGAACTGGCCCAGGGCATTGCCATGGCACAGGGGCAGGGAAAATGTATTGGTTGTGTGCAGCAGAGCACTGAGAAAGGCACTGGCCCAGGCAGCAGCTGCCATGTGGGCACAAGCTCTGCTGCCCAGGAGGGTCCCGTAGTGCAGGGGTTTGCAGATGGACACGTAGCGATCGTAGCACATGATGGTCAGGAGGGAAACCTCTGCTGAAAAGAAAAGGACAAACAGAAATACCTGAGCAGCACATCCTGAGTAGGAGATGGTCCTGGTGTCCCAGAGGGAATTGTGCATGACTTTGGGCACAGTGGTGCAGATGGAGCCCAGGTCGCTGAGGGCCAGGTTGAGCAGGAAGAAGAACATGGGCGTGTGCAGGTGGTGGCCACAGGCTACGGCGCTGATGATGAGGCCGTTGCCCAGGAGGGCAGCCAGGGAGATGCCCAGCAAGAGGCAGAAGTGCAGGAGCTGCAGCTGTTGCGTGTCTGCCAGTGCCAGCAGGAGGAAGTGGCTGATGGAGCTGCTGTTGGACATTTGCTGTATCTGCCCATGGGGAGCTGTTCAAGGAGGAGACAGTGACAAGTCAGGGCAGACTTTCCTGAGCAATGTTCAAGCCCTTTCTCCCAGCCCTGCCCCTGCCTCTCCGTCCCACCCAATTTTCCTTTTCTTCAGCCCTGTGCCTGGAGCTCTGCTGGTATCTGGCCCCGCTGCTGTGATGAGCAGGGGCTCTGCCCATGCACACTGAGGGGTCAGCTCTGCTCTGCAGCAGTGGGGTCATGGGAACAGAGACAGGGGCCAGTCCTGGAGTTGGATAACTTGAGCCCAAACTGCTCCTGAGGCAGAGGAGCTTGACAGCACCTCCTGTCCCAGGGCTAAGGAGCCGTGATGGCCAAAGGCAGTTTGAGAGGGTTTCCTGCTGTGCCCAGGGAGATCAGAGAGAACTGTGCAATGCAAGAGCCTTGGCTGTAACTCAGTGAAGGTGAGTGGAGCTGCTCTGTCACTCCATCTGTCCCCAGCTGCCTTTTCTGAGATCCAGGGTAGTCCCTGTGTTCCCCTGGAAATCAGCCTGACACAGCAGAGAGCAGAGGGACCCAGAGCAGAGCAAACTGGCTCAGTCTTTCTCAGAGTCTCAGCCCCTCTCTGGCAAAGACACTCCTGTCCCCCAGTGCTGTGGAGGCAGCTCACAGCTTGGATGGGATCCCAGAGACACACCAAGGCTCCTGTCCATGGCACTGCTTGAGGAGAGTGGGCTCATTGCCAGCCCCCCAGGCTGCCCTGCCCAGAGCTCCCCAGGCACAGGGAGCTGGGACACCCCATCGCTGTGCTCAGCCTGCACAGGAGGAGCCCAAGGGCTGGTCCTGACCCTGCAGCTGGAACTGCCATTGCAGAGAGCCCCTCAGCACTGCCAGGAGCACCTGGGCAAGGCCAGGGGAGAGAGAGTCGGGCCTGAGGAAAAGCCTTTCCCTGCCCAGCCCTGCCCAGCCCCTGCCAGGCAGCAGCAGGGCAGGACAGTGCCCCTCAGGCCCTGGTCAGCAGGGAATGGGCACATGGCCAGAGAGATGCCCTTCATCTCTGGAGCTGCTCTGCCAGCCCAGGAGGGACTGAGGGCCCCGAGCCCCCAGGCTGAGGGCTGTGCTGGCTGGGAGGGGACACAAGAGCTGTGCTGCTCAGGGCAGTGTCTGCCCTGCAGGGCAGGCTCGGCAGGTGCCACACCTGCCCTGCAGCAGGGCTTCCCTCAGCACTGCCTCCCTCCCTCCCTTCCCACGGCTCTGCTGCTGGAGCTGTCCCAGCCCGAGCTGCTCCTGTGGCCCCGGGCTCCTTCCCTGCCAGAGCTGCCAGAGCCCAGCCCAGCCCCTGGGCCAGCCCTGCCCTGCAGCTGCTCGGGGCTGCAGGGATGAAAGAACAGCTCCCCCAGCCTGGGCACCATGGAAAGGTGATGCTGGATGGAATCTGGAGGCTGGGCAGGTGCAGGCACTTGCTGAGGTGCCCAGGAATCCTCAGGGTGATGGCTTAGGAGCCTCAGCCCCTCTCTCCCCTGCACAGCTGAGTTTCCATTGCCACCAAGCAGAGCCAGACAGAAGTGGGAGCACAGATTCAGAAAAGCAGAGACCCAAGCAGGAAACTCCTGCCCTGGATGTGCTTATTAAAACTCCCCTCAGAAATGAGCTGGGCATGAGCTGGAGCTCTGAGCAGCCCTGGCCCACACTGCACCCTCTCCACAGCAGCAAGAGCTGCCTTGTCATTAGTCACTCCTTGCACCCACAGCTGCCCTGCAGCATCCATGGGGAGCTGCCAGGCAGGCTGAGAGCTGCCCCTGGCAGGTGGCACATGCCCTGGGCTGGCCAAGAGCCCTGAGGGCTGCAGGACCTGCTCTGCAGGACAGCCCTGGGCAGCCCTGGCTGCAGCCCCAGCTTCACCCCCTGCAGCAATCCCTGGCAGCAGGAGCCATCCTGCCCTGTCCCTCTGATGGTGCCCAGGGCAGCCCTGCTCTGCAGCACATCCTCCCCCAAAGCAGAAAGGGCAGCAGAGCCATCCTTACAGTCACATCAGTCCTGTCCTGGGTCAGCTTCAGGAGATCCCTCCAGGAGCACCGGGGATCTATCCCTGCATCCACAGACTCACCACATAGTGGGCTGTGACAATCTTTCCCCTAGTGAAGTCTCAGCTCAATGTCTTCCCAATCCTGATTGCCTTCAGCCTGTCTCTGCCTGGCTCCTGTCCCCTCAGTGCCTGCAGGCAGAGCCCTCAGCCCTGCTGGGCTGGGAGAGGAGCTGGTCCTGGGAAGAGCTGTTCCTTTAAAGCTCAGCAGCACAGACACAGCACAAGGACTTTAATGACCCTCTCAGGGATTTGGTGTTGTTTACAAGAGACTCAGTCCCTGAGAGTGTCTTCAAAAAACTTCTCAAAAACTCAAAATTAAATTTAAGCTCCAAAGTTTCTTCAAGTTTTAATGGGTCTCACTGAGGGACAGGATTAAGGAAGTGTCCCCAGGTTCCAGGTAGAGCAGAACACTGCAGACAGTGATGACAGCTGGGCACAAACAAGGCCAAGGTGTCTCTAGTGCTGAGCAAAGCTGGATGTGTTTCAGGAATGCAAAGGGCCAAGGCCTGAGCCCCAGCCCCTGGCCAGGCAGATCCTGTCCCTCCCTCCTTGCTCAGGGCTCTTCCTGGGATGGGCACTGGCATGTGGGGATGGGCAATGCCAAGGGCAGGAGCATGGGGCGGCCCCTGCCAGGCTGCTGAGCAGGGACAAGGAGGCCATGAGGCCCCAGGCCTGCAAGGGTCACTTGTCTCCTGCTCCTGGCTCAGGCCCAGGCCCAGCAGCCATGGCCCAAGTGCTGCCCAAGTTGGCTCTGTCAGGGCCTGGCAGCTGCTGCCCATGGCTGTGCCCTGTGCAGCCCAGGCTGTGCTACGGTGTCCCTGCCCTGCGCCTCTGTCCCTGCAGGCTGTGCTCATCCCCCGGCTGCCCCAGCTGGCTGGCCCCTTCCTTTGCTGACAGCTCTGCCTCCTGCCTGCCTCTGTCTGCCCACACAAAGCCTTGGGCTGACCCAGACTCCTTCTGGGGGTCTGTATTGCACCACAGCCCTGCCCTGGGAGAGAAATTCCTGTCTCCTTGAGTGGAATCTAGGCCTCCCCATCTGCCCTTGGCATTAATTTTTTTCTGTTTTTCCAGCTGTTCTCTACTATGTCAAAAGTATTCACCATCTCTGACACCACCCTCAATCCCTCCTCAGGCTCTCCTCTGCTGTCCTAAGTCTCCACCCCACTGAGCACAGAGCTCCTCTGTCCCTATACAGTGCTCATGTGCCTGAGGCCATGGACGCCTGGACAAGAAGGACAGTTCAGT
>NC_066338.1:3147914-3165448 GCF_022539315.1 Serinus canaria
GCTCTTCCGGGATGGGCACTGGCATGTGGGGATGGGCAATGCCAAGGGCAGGAGCATGGGGCGGCCCCTGCCAGGCTGCTGAGCAGGGACAAGGAGGCCATGAGGCCCCAGGCCTGCAAGGGTCACTTGTCTCCTGCTCCTGGCTCAGGCCCAGGCCCAGCAGCCATGGCCCAAGTTGGCTCTGTCAGGGCCTGGCAGCTGCTGCCCATGGCTGTGCCCTGTGCAGCCCAGGCTGTGCTACGGTGTCCCTGCCCTGCGCCTCTGTCCCTGCAGGCTGTGCTCATCCCCCGGCTGCCCCAGCTGGCTGGCCCCTTCCTTTGCTGACAGCTCTGCCTCCTGCCTGCCTCTGCCTGCCCACACAAAGCCTTAGCCTGACCCAGACTCCTTCTGGGTCATGTTTTGCACAACAGCCCTGCCCTGGCATGGAAATTCCTTTCTTTTTTTTTCCAATCTGGGCCTCCCCAGCTGCCTTTTGCATTAACTCTTTCTTTCTCTGGCTGTACTCTATTATGTCAAAAGGATCCACCATCTCTGAATTCACCCTTCAATCCCTCCCAGGGCTCTCCTCTGCTGTCCTCAGTCTCCACCCCACTGAGCACAGAGCTCCTCTGTCCCTATACAGTGCTCATGTGCTTGAGGCCATGGGCGCCTGGACAAGAAGGATGGTTCAGTTCTTTTCCACAGGAAGGAAACCACAGAGCCCCAGGATTTTGTAGGCAGATCAGAGGCAGTCACAGGAGGCCAAGGCAAGCCAGACCTGTCTGTCCTTGCAGCTTTTGTCTGAAAGCAACCCTTGGATATTTGGGGAGTTTTGGAGGTGGAATTCCATTTCAGCCATGGATGCCTGGACCAGAATGACAGTTCTTCTCCACTGGAAGGAAAGGGCACAGCCCCAGTGTTTCAAAGGCAGATTAGAGGCAACCCCAAGGAAGCCAAGGCCAGCCAGACCTGTTTGTCTTGGCAGCTTTTGTCTGGGAGCAATCCTTGGATAGACGGAGTTTGGGAGGCCAAATCCCAGTTTTGTCTATGGGCACCTGGACAAGAAGAACAGTTCTTTTCCATAGGAAGGAAAGTAGAGAGCCCCAGTGTTTCACAGGCAACCTAGACAGTCCAGGCAGCTTTTATCTGGGAGTTATCCTTAGATATAAGGAATTTTGGAGGCAATTCCCAATTTTGGCTATGGACACCTGGACTTGAAAGATGTTTTTTTTTTCCATGGAAGGAAAAGCACAGCCCTGCAGTGTTTTCAAGGCAGATGAGAGCATCTAACCCTAACCCACATGCCCAGGCCATTGAGAGCTGTCTGTTCTGGCAGATTTCATATAGAAACAATCCTTTGATATAATCAAATATGGAGGGAGAATCCCAGTTTCAGCCATGAACCACTGGAGGAGAAGGAGAGTTCTTTCCCAGAGGAAGGAAAACATGGATCTCCACAACTTCAGGGGCAGATGAAAAGCAAACGTCAATATGCCAAGGTCAGCCGGACCAGTCAGGCCAAGCCAGACAGACCTGTTCCATGTTCTTGGATCCTTGGGGCCCTGCAGCATCACAACAAAATTTTGTTTCTAGAAGGCCCAGCGATCTCACTGTAGTCTCCTTGGCTCTGCAGTGGCACAATGGCCCCTTGCTTCCATGAGGCCTTGCAGTGTCAAAATGGTTTCCTTGGTTCCACGAGACTGTGCAGAGTGGCACAATGGCCCCTTGGTCCCATGGGGACCCATAGTGTCACAGTGGCCCCTTGGTGGGGGACTCAGAGTGCCAGAATGGTCTCATTGCTTCCATGAGGCCCTGCAGTGTCACAAAGAGCTCCTTGGTTCCACAAGGCCCTGCAGAGCCCCTTGATTCAAGGAGGCCTCAGAGTGCCAGATTGGTCTCCAGGATTCCATGATGCTCCACAGTGTCACAAGGACACCCTAGTTCCATGAGGCCCTGAAGCAGGGAATGGCCCTTTGATTCCATTGGGATCCTCACTGTCACATCAGTTCTTACCTCCACTGAGCCCTGTAGTGTCACAATGTTCTCCTTGGTTCCACAGAGTCAGAACGCCCCTTGGTCTCATGGAGCCCCACCACAATCCCCTTGATTCCGTGAGGCCGTGCTGTGCTTCAATGACCCCTTGGTTAAACAAGGCCCTGCGTTCATCACTTTAGTTCATCGTGGCTTTGGAAGACAAATGTAAATTTAATAAGAAAATCCAGAGACCTTCTTGTCCCCTCATTTCCTTCTTCCCTGCTGATCATCCATCACATGGAATGGAAGAGCCCTTGGGTCATCCAGCCAAGCTTGTCCCATGCCCTGTGCCCCCAGGAACACTGCCCACCCCCAGCCCACTGAGGGAGGGGGTTGCAGAAAGCCTCATGTGGGGTGAGCCCTCTCAGGGACAGCCAAGCCTTTTGCTGGGAACCCCCCTGCTGCCAAGCCCAGAGCCAAGCACAGCAGAGCAGCTGCTCGGGCAAAGGTAATCCATCCCAGCCACACCGGCCAAGTTGGCTCAGGGGGCTCTTCCCCCCCTCTGCTAAATTCCACAATTGAATGAATCTTTTCCTTGTAGAGCCTTTGAAGAGACAATTGCCAGAGAGGCAGAAGCATAGCTTAACAAAATGCAGCCGTACAAACACACAGCTCCTGTGAGGAATGACCCTCCCAGGGCTTGCTGTGGCAGGATCAGCACCAAGAGGGGCATGGCGCAGTGCTGTTGTGTTTCCCCAGACAAAAGGGTGAGTGGGGGGCAAGGTCAGGGCAGGGCGGCAGCGGCAGGGCATCCAGGGGACAGCGAATGGAGTGTGCATCCTGCGGACACTCAGCGCCGCTGTGGGACCGCCAGGACAGCGTGCTGGAATGGTCAAGGGCCCTGGTGGGCTAGCATTGCCCAGCTAACCCACTTCTTGGTGCCCTGGGCACGGCAGGTCGTTTGCCACCAATGGCTTGGAGAGACACCTTGTCCTGGGCCTCCTGGCACCAGCCCCAGCCAGGCTGGGCACTGGTTCACCCCCTTGTCCTTCCTGCCCTCAGCATCCCCCCCCCTGCCCACATCCCAGTGGCCTCAGGGATCTGCTGGAAGAGGAGTCCCTGGGGATCCTTTGCCAGGAATGTCCCTGGGGGCTCCCTAATGCGCCCAGACGTCCAGGTTTTCAGGACTGTTGGGTTTTGGCTTTTTGCCTGGGAGGTCTCTGAGAGTTTGGTGCAGTCTTGGGCCTCCAATTTCTCTCTAAAGAGTCCCAGGAAGAGCCTGTGTTAATGATGACCTCACTGGACTGACACTGAAACGCTGAAAAACAGAAACTGCAACAACCCTTCTCAGTGTTACAGATTTAGGCATTACCTTATTTCCTGCCAGGATGTCATTGGGCCTCACATGCAATAGAAACATTCAATCCACACAATGTCCGGGTTTGCACAGTCAAAATCCATTCCAGCACACATTGTTTCTTTATATCTTTCCATATCTATACAGACAAAAGCAAGAAAGTAATGTTCTTTGCTCTTAATTACACAATTCTTACTATTCCATCTGCTATTGCTGATCGATCTGTTCGCCTTTGATGTCAATTAATCCTCATTCTTTGATTCCCTTCTCAATCTTTTCCCAGACCAGTGTCTCACCACACTGGGGGTGATGTTCATTAATGTTCATTTACCTCCTGTGCATCTTCTGGCCACTCCCAATCTGTAGATGTTAAGCTCATCAGGCCTCACCCACCCTTAGGCAACAGAGTCCCTTTGAAGAGAAACGTCAATTTCCCCGCTAACTGGGGCAACCACCCCTGACTGAAGTTACATTCAAAAGACACCAAAGTTGTATCATTTCTGGTAATTCCATGAGGTGCCATAGTGTCACAGTGCCTCTCCTTGGCTCCATGAAGCCACACAGTGTCACAACTCGAGTCCCCTGGTTTTCCACCAAGGGCCCTGCTGTGTCACCGTGGCTCCTGGTTCCATGAGGCCCCACAGTGTCACCATGGCTCCTTACTTCCATGAGGCCCCACGGTGTCACCCTTGCCCCTTGGTTTCCATGTGGCCCCACAGTGTCACCCTTGCCCCTGGTTCCATGAGGCCCCACAGTGTCACCCTTGCCCCTTGGTTCCAAGTGGCCCCACCAGTCTCAAACCCTTGCCCCTTGGTTCCATGTGGCCCCGAAAAAAAAAGAAACAGTGTCACCCGTGCCCCTGTGGTTTCCATGTGGCCCCACGGTGTCACCCTTGCCCCTTGGTTCCAGGTGGCCCCCCCAAGTCACACACAGGCCCCCTGGTACCATGGCCTAGTTTTTTGGCAAGCAGGGGGGCAGGGATGGCTCCTGTAGACTGTGGAGCTTCCACCATGTCTGGCACAGCCAGCCCGGTGGCTTCAAAGATGGCTGCTTGCGGGCTGGCCCCATGCTGGGCACTTACAACATTGGGAAACGCCTCAGTGAGAACAGACGTTAAAAGAAACCAAAAGAGAGATGTGGGCCAGTTTTACTCATCAAGAAGAGCAGAGGGAGAACTGTGAGAAGAACAACTCTGGCAGACATCAGGTCATGGCAGAAGGAGGGAAGGAGGTGCTCCAGGCACTGTAGACCCAGGCACCCGGTAGGAGAGCCATGGGAGAAGGGCCCTGCTCCATGCTGGAGCACTGTCCTTGGAGTAATGCACCGCCCTGGAATAGTGACCCCATGCTGCAGCAGTTTTGGGAAGGACTTGTTTGTCCCTGGGATGGGACTTTCAACACTGCTAGCCTGTTTGCACGAGGGCTGTTGCCCTCTGCAATGGGTCTCACATTTTTGGATCAGTTCCTGCAGAACTGTCCTCCCTGGGAGGGATCCCCACGGTGCAGCAGTGGGAAGCACGCCTCGCCTCTCCTGAAGACAGGGTCAGAAAGCCAATGGGTGATGAACTGACCATAAACCCCCATTTCCCTGTCTCCCTGCACTTGCGCAGGGTAGGAGGTAGAGCTGGAAGAGGGGGGGGGGGTGGCTGATCTTTGATTCCCCTTAAATCCTGGCGTCTGGTGTGTGTTAATTAATGGTCGCATGAATTTCAGAGCGCCCAGCTTAAAAGCCCTGTGGTTCCCAGGACGGTCGTTTGAGAAGTGAGCGCTCTCCCAGTCTGTTTGGCTCACCCCAGGAGGCCCCTTTTATGAAGTTGCGCGGCCCTGCAAAGAGGGGATGTGTGAGCAGCGCGCATGGATGCCGGCCTCGCAGCCTGGCGGGGTCAGACCCACGACACCCTGGGGTACCCACAGGGTCCCAATTGGACCCTTGGTTTCTACGCGGGCTCAAGGGGTCTGTTCCGACCCGGCCTGCGGGGCCACCGAATTCAAAGAGGCCCTCAAAGTTTCACCAGGGTGGTCGCCAGGAGTCCAAGTAAGGCCCGGCAATGTCAACTGGAGGACCGTTTGGATCCATGGTTGACGCGCACATGGGCCATCTGGGGGCTCCTTTTGTGTTCTATCAGCATCACAATGGCCCCTCGGTTCCACACGTGTCCTGCACTGTTTCCATGGAAGTCCTGATAGTTGCCATGGGTTCTCTGTAGGTCCCAAGGGTCTCCTGGGTTTCAGGTTGCCCACCTGTTTTGCCCAGCAAGTTTCCATGAGTAGCACAGACTGGACCTCCGGGGATCCCCAGACGGCCCCACAGTGTGGACAATGGGCCCCGTTGCTTCTCTCATGAAGGGCCTATGGTACGTGAATCACACTATGGGTGTCGCACTAGAGAGTCCGATCACAGCCAGTCGCGGCCCCTTGGCATGTGTCCCACCATTGAGCAGGTGGGGTGCCATGACGCTCCCACATGTCCACCAGGGGCCCCCTGGTTGCCATCAGACCCCACTGTGGCACTATGGTCCCTTTGGTTTCCAACGGCTCAGAAGGGCCAGTAATAGGACCGCGTGTGGGGGCCCGCAGCCTTGCACTCCTCCTGCAACGGGTCGAGGGCTCTCTCATGGTTGTCAGGAGGACCCCGCTGTGCACAACAGACTCTTGGGTGCCCGGAAGTGCTTCATTGTCACGATGGGCCGCTGTGGGTCCTATGAGATGTTGGGGAAGCTACACAGTGGGACGCGTCGTGGGTTCCATGAAGTCCCCTGCGTGTGCCACACAGGCCCAACGGTGTTCCAGGAGCTTGCCATGGTGTCTCACGCACCACGGTCGTCCTCGCTGACTCCTGCCAGGTGAGCACCTGGGTGTCCCTGGTACCATCCAGGCCTTGTAACAAGAGACACTGAGCCATTTTGTGCCTTGTCTCATGAAGGCTGCAGAACCACGGTGTGAGGCTGTTTCAGCACTGATAGAAACAATAACAACCGTGAGTCTGAAATATCATCTCAAGTACCTTCAATCCCAGCCCTCAACAGAGGGTAGAAATCAAACAGAAATTCCATAGTAAATCAAAACCAGGACCATATTTGAATGCAGGCAAACAACATCAAGTGCATTCCAATGCACTCGATTTGATGGGAGGTTGATAATCCCCCATTCCAAAGAGGAACGTAATAAGGGCTGATCATTAGGAACTACAGTAGAACCCAGTATGAGAAAAGCAGGTGGCTGAGGTAATTCTGGGACAGGGAGACCAGAAAGCAAGACCAGATAAACCACTGTAGTTGCCAACAAGAAGATCACATTCACATGCTGTGGGCAGGAACCCCGTCAGGCCGTGCCACGATCTGCTGGCACAAGGGGGGTCCTGATGGCTCGTTTTACCGATCTCAGAGTGCACACACACAGCAGGGGACTTTCAGTATTAACCAAAACAAATGCACCTTTTATTGAGTGTGCAGAGCAGATGTGATAGAAGGATTAGAAAGGAGATAAAGGACAGAGAGAGAGAGAAAACAGGGGGAGGGGAATAGCTACCAACAGAGACACGAAATCCTCGTGGTCCGGCCAATAGATCCATCTTGTAACCTCGGGGAGAATCTCAAAGTCTTTGGTTAACTCGGGGTCTTTTATAATCTACTGCCGGGAGGGGAGCAGGACGGCACATTGAGGGAACAGGTACAGGACAGAGGAGAATGAGTCCCTTGAGAACAGGTTGTCACAATCCGTCCCTATGAATGGGTTTCGTGATGGTTCGTAAGGGATCTCAGGGTGCAAAAAGAACGGACACGGTACAAGGGGGTTTTGCAGCAATAAGCAAAACAAATGCACCTTTATTGAATGATCACAGCAAAATGTGATGGAGGGATTAAGGGAGAGAAAGACAGAGAAAGAGAGAGAGAAAGAAAAAGGGGAATATAGCTACCAAACGTAGAGATGAAGTCCTTAGGTCCAGTCCAGCTGAGGATCCGCCTATTACGTTGGGGAGTTCTCAGAGATGCAGTCCATCTGGACTCCAATTATACACTTTTCATTGAGGGGAGAGGGGGATTATTTCAAAACTGAATCTATTGTATCTTCTGGTAAAAAGAATGGTATTTGGAAAAGGGGCACACACAGTCCATATCTCAGTGGTTGCGGGGCCACTGTTTTCGTGGTCCAATGCCTGCACTGCAACATCCTCCTTGCTTTGGTCACTCGCCTCCCCGCGCACCTCCCCGGGCTCGGGGCTTCAGTCCCAGTCCTTGGGGAGTGTTAGGAGCAGCCTGGCTTCTCACGGGGGGATGTTCTCGGGTTTTTCTCCTGGTGGCGAAGAGCTTCCTGTCATCTCAGCTTGTCTGTCACACAGTGGGTTGTCGTTGCACGAGCGGGGTCTTCTGCTTCTGGCGGGGAGAACACCACCCAAAAGCTCAGGATGAAGTTCCAGCCAGCCAAGACGGTGGGGACAGCTTTCCACGGCTGTTGGGTTGATAGAGCGGGGCACAGTCGCCCCCTTCTCTTCTCACGGGGCTGCAGTGCCGCATGCCGCAAGATCAACACCCCCCACCCCCCCCCCCCCCCCCCCCCCCACCCCCCCATCCCCCCCCCCCCCCCCCCCCCCCCCCCCCACCCCTCTTCCCCCCCCCCCCCCCACCCCCCCCCCCCCCCCCCCTCCCCCTCCCCACCCCACACTGCCCCCCACCACCCCCCCCCCCTCCCCCTTCCCCCCACCCATACCCCCCCCCCCCCCCATCCCGCCCCCCAACCCCCCCCCCCCCCCCCCACCCCCCCCCCCCGCCCACCCCCCCCCCCCCCCCCAGCACACCCCCCCCCTCCCGACCCCTCCCCCCCCCCCCCCCCCGCCCCCCCCCACCACCCCCCCCCCCCCCCCCCCCCCCCCCCCCACCCCACCCCCCCAGCCCCCCCCCCCCCCCAACCCCCCCACCCCCTCCCTACCCCCCCCCCACCCGGCTCCCCTCCCCCTTCCACCCCCAGCCCCCCCCCCCCCCCCCCCCCCCCCCCCCCCCGGCCCCCAAACCCCCCCCCCCCCCACCCCCCGCCCCCCCGGACCGCCCCCGTCCCCCCCACCCCGCCCCCCCCACGCGCCTCCCCCCACCCCCCCCACCCCCACCCCCGCCCGCACCCCACCCCCCCCGAGCCCCCCACCCCCCCAACCCCCGCCACCAACCCCACCCGCCCGCCCACCCCCCCACCCCCCCCCCCCCCCCCCCCCCCCCCCACCCCCCCCCCACCCCCCCCCCCCCCACCCCCCCCCCCCCCCGCCCCCCCACCCCCTTCCCCCCCCCCCCCCCCCCCCCCCCCGCCACCCTCCCCCGGCCCCCCCCCCACCCCGTTCCTACACCCCCCCCCCGCCCCCCGCACCCCCCCCCCACGCCCCGCCCGACCCCGCCCCCCCCCCAATACCCCACTCCCCCCCCACCTCTGCCCGACCCACGCGCCCCCCACCCCCCCACAATACCCCCCGCCCCCGGCCCCCCCCCAGACCCCCCCCCGTCCCCCCGCGCCACCCCCCCCCCCCCCCCGCCGCACCCCCCCCCCCACCCCCGCCCCACTCCCCCCCCCACCCACCCCCCCCGCGCCGTCCCCGGGACCCGCCCGGCCCTCCCCGAACCCCCCCGCCCCCCCCCCCCAGCCCCCGACCCACCCCCCCAACCGCCCCCCCCCCCCACCCCCCCACCCGACGCGCCCGCTCTCCGCCTCCTCGCCCCACCCCCGCCGCCCAGCTGCCCCCCACCGCCCCCCCGCACCCCCCCCCCCCCCCCTTCCGCCCCCCCCACCCCCGACCCCCCCTCCCATCGGCTGCCCTCCCCCCCACCGGCCCCCCCCCCCCCCCCCCCCCCCGCGCGCCCCAGGGCCCTGCCGCCCCGCCCCCCCCCCCCCCCCCCCCCCCCACCCGCTCCCTCCCGCCCGGACGGCGCCCCAGCCACCCGGGCCCACACCCCTCTCCCCCCTCCTCCCCCTCACTTAGCAATTCCTTCAGGTCTTAGACCCTGGCTTGCGGGACTTTTTCGCACTGTAGGGCCAGGATGGGACAAAGGGGGTCTTCTGAGCGGTCTCTCAGTGACAGTTGTGAGGCAGATTGGAGGATATTTCAGACAGACTCTCACACAGGTACAGACAGCCCAGTTCTGAACAGGACAAACCGGTGCCAGCAGTGAGCGGGGCCCATTGTTTCAGGACTGGTTCCTATGGGAAACATCCCACTCCCCATGGCAGACATCCCGCTTCAGTCAGCCCAGCACCCCCTGTTAGAATTTAAAGGGTCTCAGTCTCAGTCCTTGGGGAGGGCTTCAATCTCCGTCCTTGATGGCGGTTGTGAGGCAAATGAGGAATCTTTGGACCACCTTTTACAGACTCACATCCCAAAGCATAAAAAAATATGCATTTTGCCTTAAAAAAAATACAATGAATTCATAAAATTATAATTATTTTTTCCTATTCATATTAGTATTATTCCATGTCGCTATTACCAAATTTCAATAATTAAAAATACATACATTTTTGAAATAAACAGGGCAGGAGATTCTCCTCCTTTTAATGCCTTTATTAAAGTGATCAGCTCGAAGATGAGAGTCTTACCAGATCCGCGGAGTTCTGCTGCCGCTGCCAGCAGCCGCTGCCGCTGCCGCTGCCGCTGCCGCTGCCGCTGCCGCTGCCAGCAGTGACTCAGCAGAGGAAGATTTTGTCAGGCTCTGTCCCCAAGGGGGCAGGGCCGGGAGTCCTGTCCTTGCAAGGCAGTGGGGTATACCCAGGGTTTTTCGGTTTGGGTTTATCAGTCCAGCGGGTCCTGGGTCTGACTGACATCGTTTGTAGTTAAGGTGCGAGGAGTGACCGAGGTTTTCAAATGTCTCGACTGGATTCATACCTCGGCCCTGCTGTCGCCGACAAAAACCCTCGGACCTTTTAATTCTGTTTCGGCTCATCTCGTTGGGGTAATTTTGCCAGGATTTGGTAAAAGGCTGTTCCTAAGGTAGTCTGGTTTGGGGCGAATTTGCATGTCTCCGGAGATGCAATATCCCCCTCTCCTCTCACCGTCCTGGGGGGGGTGTTCTTCTTGGCAGCAGGCTAGGTGGTCTGAAAATCACCATGAATCTCCTACAATTGAGAGTCAAATGACGATACTTAAGGATACTTAACTGAACTGGCGTTACAACATTGCCTAACAAAGAGCATCTAGGCCAACGGTTACTCTCAGATCAACTAAAAACTAACTCCTCTGCCTCTGGCTTGCTCCTTCTCTTATGAAAAAAAAAGTAACCTTTTTTTTGTTCATAGCAATTTTTAGCACGAAGAATAGCTGGGCTGTTTTAAGTACCACATTCCCTTCTTAATTAATTAATTTCGATTGGCTATATATTTCTTTCTTCTTTTATGGTAGCTATTAATATTTGCTTGTGCTTTGGCATAATTTTTATCATCTTGTTCTTTTCTCCGAATAAGTGTCAAGGGAGGCAGCGTTTGGGTTACTTGGAGCCTTTCTATTTCTGGGCACTATTGACGCGTTTTTGGGTCTTGGCCTGGGGAGGGAATTCAGAGAGAACTTGAGGGTCTGGAGGACACTTGAGGGAGCCGGGTGAGAACTTGGAGGGGCACTCAGGGGTTCTGAGGGACAGTTCGGGGTCCGGGGCAGTACTTGGGGCTCCAAGGCGGCCCTTGGAAGTCAGGGAGGGGAATCTGGGGCCTTTCGGGGTCCGGGTGGGCCCTTGGGGGGCTCGAACGGGGCTCTCTGGGGCGCGGGGGGTGATGGGCGTTGTAAGCGCGGGTTACGTCTACAGTTTAACAAGGGCCATGCTGAGCATCACGGGAGGTCTAGGCGCAGCTTGCAAGGCTCTCGGCGGTGTGCACGGGGCATCATTGACGGGAGATTAGTCCCTGCTGGAAGAGCGCTGAAAGAGCGACGGGAGGTATGAGGGAGCTGTGGTCCCGAAAGTGGCTCGACGACCCACGAGTCTTTGGGGGTCCGGGGAAGGAACTCTTGGGGGACATTTTTTTGCGTCCGATCCGCGACCGGAAGGTCTCGGGGCATCTTAATAAACCGCTCGAGACCCCTTGGGGGAACTCAGAACTCTAATCCGTGCTCCTTATGGGCTTGGGTGCCACGGCAGGAGTTTTAAGGTTTAGGCGCGGGACTGTGTTCTCCTGAGGGGCCCCGGGGCCGTGCGAGGTAATGAGAGGAGATGACTTCCCCCAGAAGTGGGCTGTTGCACGGAGGCATCTGCTGGTGGTGCGGGTGCACTCGGGGGGATCCGGGGGCCGCTTTCGGGGGGCGCTCGAGGGGATCACTGGAGGGTCTGGGGGACACTTACGATGGACGGATGGCGGGCGGATCCCGGGGGTTCTGTGGAGCGCGGGGCTTGGACGGGCGTTGTAGTCCCGGCCTCCATATGCAGTCTCAATCAGGCCGCGGGGCATATGCCGGGAGTTGTAGGCTAGAACGAGAAAGACGGCGAGCCATGCTAGGCACGCACCCCTGAGTGGCCCGCAATCTCCCGCGTCTCGATTGGCTTCGAGCGGCTGTGGGTAGGCGGCCGACAAGCTTCGGCAAATGGTGGAGGCGCGAACAGCCCATTCATCCCCTCCAAGTCCCTCCCTGGTCATCCCCCGTTCAGGGGTCACATTACGCCCCAGTAGCACGAACCCGTCTGTTACAAGACAACAGTGCAGCCCACAGTCGACGCCCAGTACAGAACCCGTGGCCCCTCCCAGATCCCCCATGCACCTGAGTTTAATGCCCAGTCCCTTCCAGTTCCCCCCCAGTGTTCATCCACAGGATGCCCCCAGTGTCCCCAGTCTTCATCGCACAGTGTTCACCAGTAGTCCCCCAGTTTCTGTCTCCAGTCCATGAACCCCAGTGTCACTCCCAGAATTGCCCCAGGTGCTGCCACAGCCGCAGGGCCCCAGCTCCTGTGAGCAGGCCCAGAGCGCCTGAGCAGAGACCCTGGGTCAATAGCAGTCACAGAATGCTGGCCAATCCCCAACGCTTCTAAAGAGAAATCAAAATTACGAATGCATCCTTTAAAATTGGAATGTGTATTCTTACATGGCCTCCCTTGAATAATCTTTCTCCCCCCCCATACCGGTACTAGGAAGACTTTAATGACCCTCTCTAGGGCTTTGGTGCTGTTTACATCAGCCGCAGTCTCCTGAAGAGAGTGTTTTCAAGAAACTATCCAACGAACTCAAAACTTAAACTAACCTTAGAAGTTTCTTGAAGTTTTAATGTCCCCACTGAGGACAAGATGAGAAAGTGTCCCCAGGTTCCAGGTAGAAGAGAACACTGGCAGGCATTGATGACAGCTGGGCACAAACAAGGCCAAGTGTCTCTGGTGCTGAAGCAAAGCTGGATGGTGTTCAGGAATGCAAAGGGCCAAGGCCTGGCCCCAGCCCCTGGCCAGGCAGATCCTGTCCCTCCCTCCTTGCTCAGGGCTCTTCCGGGATGGGCACTGGCATGTTGGGGATGGCAATGCCAAGGGCAGGAGCATGGGGCGGCCCCTGCCAGGCTGCTGAGCAGGACAAGGAGGCCATGATCCCCAGGCTGCAAGGTCACTTGTCTCCTGCTCCTGGCTCAGGCCCAGGCCCAGCAGCCATGCCCAAGTGCTCCCAATTGGCTCTGTCAGGGCCTGGCAGCTGCTGCCCATGGTCGTGCCCTGTGCAGGCCCAGGCTGTGCTACGTTCCCTTCCCTGCGCCTCTGTCCCTGCAGGCTGTGCTCATCCCCCGGCTGCCCCAGCTGCTGGCCCCTTCCTTTGCTGACAGCTCTGCCTCCTGCCTGCCTCTGCCTGCCCACACAAGCCTTGGGCTGAGACCTAAAGGGTTCATTCCATTTTTACTCTGCTGTGAACATTTCAGCAACAGAACAAGGCATGCAGGGGCTGCTTTCCAGCAAGGATGGTTGGAAGAGAGAAGACACCTCTGGCTCAAGGTGCAGGGATAGAGAAAACAAGGCTGAATCTGGAACTTGGGTGGGTTTATGGAAAGGTGTAAATTGCAATTCACATTATGCACTGTGTATAGGCATCAACTGGTAGAATTACATTCCACGTAAGGTTTTGGAGTTATCCTCCCAGACCTCAGCCCTGAATAAATGATACCCTCTGAAAATAGCAAATAGTTTAAAGAGCTTTTCTGATATCTCAGAGATTGGTGACAGCAGGGCCTCCACAGAACCAAGGAGTCAGCTGTGACACTGTGCACACCCATGGAACAGAGGGTCCACATTGTGACACAGCAGAACCCCATGGACCAAAATCCATTTTGGCACATTGGGGCCACATTGACCCAGTGTCCCTTGTGTTACTGCATGATCCAAGGAGACCATTGTGACCCGAGAAACCTCTTGGAACCAAGGGCCATTGTGGACACCAGCCAGGCCTGGTGGAACCATGGGTCCATTGTGACACTGCAGAACCTCACGGAACCAAGGTGACCGTGTTCTGCTGCGGAACCTCATGGAACAAAGGGTCCATGGTGACACTGCAGAACCAAGGAGACTGCTGGTAGCAGTGGGAAAGCTCATGGAACCACAAGTCCATTGTGACACAGCAAGGCCTCATGGAACCAAGGGTCCCTTGTTGAACTGTGTGGCCTCATGGAACCATGAGCCATTGTGACACAGCGTGGGCACCTGGAGCCAAGGGGCCACTGTGACACTGCAGATCCAAGGAGAGCCATTGGGACTGAGGAACCTCATGGAACCAGAGTCCATTGTTCCACCGTGGGGCCCTGGAACCAAGGGGAGCACAGTGACATTGTCGGGGCCTCGTGAACAATGGAGACTGTTCTGACACTTTGGACCCACTGGAACCAACGGGCCATTAGAGCATGGCAGGGCCTGGTGGAATCCAGGGGACTGCAGGAACACTGTGGGTGTCCGTGGGATGAAGGGTCCATTCTGACACTGTGGGACCAAGGATGCCATTTGTGACACTCTGGGCATCATGGAACCAAAGTCCATTGTGGCACAGCAGGGCCTCCTGGAACCATGGAGGCCATTTTTACATTGGAGGCCTTGTGGAACCAAAGGGCCATTGTGGCACTTCAGGGCCTTGTGGAGCCAAGGGGAGCACAGTGACAGAGTGGGGCTCCATGAAACCAATGGTCTGTTGTGGCACTGCAAGGCCTTGTGGAATCATGGAAACCAGGGTGACACTACAGGTCCCATGGAACCAAGGGGCCATTGTGACACTACAGGGCCCATGGAACCAAGGGGCCATTGTGACACTATGGGGTCTTGGCAAGCCAAGGGGCAGTTGTCACACTGTGTGGCATCATGGAACCAAGGGGCTACTGTGACACTTTGCGGCCCCATGGAACCAAGGAGGCCACTGTGACACTACAGGAGTCCATGGAACTAAGGATTCATGGAATAGTGCAGGACCCCATGGAACCAAAGGTCCACTGGGACATTGCAGGGTCTCATGGAATCCTGGAGGCCACTGTGACACCTGGAGGCCTCAGTGAATCAAGGGGCTCCGCAGGGCCTCATGGAACCAAGGAGACCCTTCTGACATTGTGAGTGCCCATGGAACCAAGGGTCCATTGTGACACTATGGAGCCCCAAGGAGACCCCTGTGACACTGCCAGGCCTCATGGAACCAAGGGACCATTGTGACACTATGGAGCCCCAAGGAGCCCCCTGTTGCCTCGGGGTCTCTCGCTGGTCAGAATGACCCTGAGAAAGGTTAAAAAGTCTCTTTTCCCAGCCCAGCTCTTGAAAGAAGGAGTCTGAGCTCTTCATTTTTCGGTCTCAAGGTTGTTTATTGTATCTTATCTATTCAAATTCTTTGTCCTGTCCAGCCAAGGTCTGCTCAGCAAGACAGTCCAAGTACTCTGCCTGCCCCCAGGGCGGTGTTATGTCTTTATACTAAAAACTACCTATACAATGTTTACAATTACTCTCCAATACTTATCACCTATATTAGACAGTGAGCTTCTACTCTAAACCAATCTAAAAGTGCCACCATCACAGCAGAAGATGGAGGCCAAGAAGAAGAAGAAGAAAGGCTGGACATGCACAGATTCCTCCATGTTGCCCCTTGAACCCCCATTCTAAAAACCCCCTGAAAAATCTATTTTTCACCCCATGATAAACTCACTGTCATTCCACTTAAACTTTCAAGGCTTGTACTTCTTCATATAAGGTTGGTAATAGTTTTTTCCAAGGGCTAAATCAAAGGCACAGGGGTCATGGGCTCTGTGCCAAGGTCTCTGAGCCCCCTGGGCAGGGTCCCAAGCCCTCCCGAGGAATTTCCTGGGCTCCCACACCCTGTGACACTGCAAGCCCTCATGAAAACAATGGACCATTGTGACACTCTGGAGCCCCATGGAAATGAGAGGCCAGTGTGACACATCTGGGTCTCATGGAACCAAGGATCCAATATGACACCACCACTGTGACACTGTAGGGCCCCATGGAAACAAGAGAACAGGGAACAGGGAACAGGTTGACTTGGCCTGACTGGTCCAACTGCCCCCGGCATGTCGGGTTCTCTTCTCATGTAGCCCTTAAACCCTGGGGCTCTGGGCTTTCCTTCAGATGGAAAAGAACTGCCCTTCTCATTCAAGCATCCATGGCCAAAATGGTATTTCCATACCAAAATTCTCAATATCCAGGGATTGCTTCCAAACAAAAGCTTCCATTACCAACAAGCTTTCCGACATTGGCTTCCTGAGAGCTGGGTCTCACCTGCCCTGAAACACTGGCGCTCTGCTCTTTCCTTCCTGTGCAAAGGAGCCATCCTTTTTTTCCAGGTGCCCATAGCTGAAATTGGGATTCCACCTCCTATATCCAATGATTGCTCCTACACAAAAGCTGCCATTACTGACAGGTCTGGCTGGCCTTGGCCACCTGAGGGC
This sequence comes from Serinus canaria, assembly GCF_022539315.1. Classification (NCBI taxonomy): domain Eukaryota; kingdom Metazoa; phylum Chordata; class Aves; order Passeriformes; family Fringillidae; genus Serinus; species Serinus canaria. Next base: position 3,164,068 of record NC_066338.1, read on the forward strand.
CAGCTCTCACTTGCCTTCCAAACACAGGGGCTGCGTGCTTTCCTTTCTATGGAAAAGAACTGGCCTTCTCCTCCAGGCCCAAATGGTTGGAATTGGGATTCCACATTCAAAATTTTGATTATCCAAGGGTTGCTCCCAGACAGACCTGCCAGGACAGACAGACAGGCATCTGGTGACTGCAGTTCATCAGCCCCTGAAACACTGGGGCTTTCCTTCTGTGGAGACCAAGGTGACACTGTGGGGCCTTGTGGAACCATGGAGGGCATTGGGACACTGTGGGGTACCATGGAACCAAGGGATCATTGTGACACTGTGGGGTCTTGTGGCACCAAGGCCATCACTTTGGCTCTGCTGGGCCACATGGTCCCAAGGGGCCAGGGTGGAGCAGCAGGGCTTTGTGGAACCAAAAGGCCATTGCTGCATTCCAGGGCCTCGTGGAGCCAAAGGGCCATTGTGATCCTGGGGGCACCGTGGATCCATGGAGAGCATTGTGGAATTGCAAGGGCCCATGGAATCATGGAGACCATTGTGACACTGTGGGGCCCCAGGGAACCAAAGGGCCACTGTGACCATGCAGGGTGTCATGGAAGCACGGGGCCATTGTGACACTGCAGGAGCAAGGAGAACATTGTGACACTGCAGGGCCAGGTGGAACCACGGGGAGATGGAACAGGTCTGGCTGGTTGGGCCTCCCAGGGGCCACCTGACAGGTCCAGCTGATCTTGGAATGCTGAGAGCTGCCTCTCATCAGCCTCTGGAGAGCTGGGGCTCTGTGCTTTCCTTCCTATGGAAAAAGAACCATCCATCTTTCCATTTGCCCACAGCCAAATTTGATACTCCCCCTGAAAAATTCTCTATATGCAAGGGTTCTCCCAGACAAAAGCTGCCAGGAGAGAGAGCTGTGGCTGGCCTTGGCCTCTGGTGGTCACCTCTTATCTCAAGGGAGCCCTGAGGAATGCATTAGAGCAGGTTTGACTACTGGAACATCAATGAGTCTCTCATCTTCTGAAAAACTCAGATGCTCTTCTGATCATATGTGGGGTTTTTTTCTCATTCTCTTATGCATGAAAAATTATTTTCAGTTCAATATTATTATTCTTATCCCTCTACCAGTGTTATCTGACACAAAACACATCCTCTACATATGGATCCAGGTCACCTGTATAAGCAAACACAAGAAAGAACGCAGCAGGAATGATTTGTCTCTGCTCCCATCTGTCCCATCTCCTCTGGAGCTGGAGGTGCAGCCCCAGCACTTGCTGGGCCTCAAGGTCTCACGGCTCGCTCCCACCAGAGACTTGTGCAGACCCTGTTCTGCTCTCTTGGCCCCCTTGATATTGATCCCCAGCCCGCCTAATGCATTCTGAAACATGTAGAAAAT